>NW_026897283.1:0-30625 GCF_033153095.1 Gastrolobium bilobum | reverse complement strand
ATTTGCAACCACGCTGACAGGAGCAGCTCAATCATGGTTTTCATCTCTACCGGCAGGATCCATCAGATCATTTGAAGAGTTCGGAGGTAGATTCTTGCTGAATTTTGCTACGAGTAAAAAACAGCCGAAGTCCGAATTTGCACTGGGAAAAATAAAGCAACAGCCCGGTGAAACCTTGCAGAAGTATTTGGACCGCTTCAAAATGGCCGCCTTACAAGTTCCCGGGCTATCTGAGAATGTTCATTTACATTTGGTCATCGCCGGCCTACACGAGTCCTCCAGGTTGGCTAAATCCGTATACAAAGACCCAGTCCGAACTCTAGTTGAGTTCACTGCACGGTCCAAAAAATATTTGGAGCTCGAACATATGGAGATTGAAAACGCAAACCCAAGGCAACACCACGGCCAGATGGAAAAACTTGGAAATCGAAGGCAAAATGATTTCCGGGGTAAAAGGCCAGAAGAGAAAGTTTCAACAAAAGTAAGATTTGACAGATATGCACCTCTGAATTCGTCCAGATCCCAAATTTGGAGGGAGGTAGCATCCACCGAAATGAAAAGGGTGGATAGGCAACGGCCATTACTGAATCCAGCCAGTCTGGACCAGTCTCGATATTTCGCGTTCCACGATGGCCCTGGTCACACAACCGATGAATGCTGGGATCTTAGAGACGCAATTGAAAGATATATCAGAGAAGGAAAGTTGCGTCAGTATTTGATAAGAACTCAGGGATGGAAGAATAATAAGAAGAGGAGAGGACGATTTGCCAGCCCGTCCCGGGAAAAGAAGTTCAGGGATGAGGGCCGAGGTAAGAAGCCGGCCAAAGAAGAGGATGAATTCATAGAACTTGAATTTGAATGCAATGTTATTAGCGAGGGTTTTGGTGGAGGAGGTGATACCATGAATGCCAGGAAGAAGTACTTAAGAGAGGTGCTTTCAATACGAGAGCGACCTAAGTTTAAAGAAGCCGAACCGGAAGCACCACTACTATTTTTTACTAAGAAAGAGTTAGAGGACGTCATGCCGGGACACGTTGACGGGTTAGTTATCACCGGTACATTAGTCAACTGTAAAGTCAAGAAAATATTTGTGGATAACGGCAGTTGTGCCAACATAATTTTGTGGCAGGCATTCCAGAAAATGAACCTGGATGTGGAAGATTTGAAACCCTGCAACACGGGTTTGATTGCATTCAATGGTCGTGATATTATCCCTAAGGGGTACATTGACCTGAGGCTTACCATGGGAACAAAGGAGGCCTACAAGTCGGAAATGGTAAGATTCATAGTAGCTGACTTCCCGTCGGAGTATAACGTAATTCTGGGAAGGCCAACTATCCACGATTGGGATATGCTGGTCTCCACCAAGCATCAGAAGCTCAAGTTGATCGATAAGCATAAAACGGTCATCACCATTGCTGGGGATCAAAAAGAATCTTGGGACAGCTATTTTAAGTCAGTTAGAGCAGTAGGAAATAATCTTAAGACTCCTGCCGGGGTGAACCCCAATAATAAGCAGGATAGTTCGGGGAAGAAGGGAACAACATCGATTAACTTGGTGGAGTTGGACATGAGGGATGAAACTCAGATCCCGAGGCCGGAACCCGATAGAGAGCTGGAGGAGGTAGTCATTGGAGAAGAAACTCAAGCTGCCAAAATCGGAAAGGGGCTGGCGAATGAGGACAAAATTTGACTTACTGAGTGCCTAAGAAGGAACGTGGACGTCTTTGCTTGGAAATCCTCAGAGATACTTGGAGTGGACCCTCATTTTTGTTGTCACAAGCTCGCAGTATACCCGGGATCTAAGCCAGTAGCCCAGAAGAAAATGAAGCTCAACGCGGAACGTCGGCAAGTACAGGAAGATCATGTGAGGGAGTTGCTGGAAGCAGGATTCATCAGAGAAATACAATACACAACCTGGCTATCTAATGTGGTGATGGTTAAAAAGCCAAATGGGAAATGAAGGGTGTGTACGGACTACACTGACCTGAATAAGGAATGTCCCAAAGATGCATACCCCATGCCCAATATAGATCAGCTCGTTGACAACTCATTCAGGTTCCAGATGTTATCCTTCATGGATGCATATTCGCCGTATAACCAGTTCCCACTACACCTTGAAGACCAAGAGAAAAATGCTTTAATCGCAGAGAGGGAAAACTATTATTATAATGTGATGCCCTTTGGATTGAAGAACTCGGGGGCCACCTACCAAAAAATGATGAATCAGGTATTTGCGGATCAGCTCGGCAAGAATGTGGAGGTATATATAAACGACATGATAGTCAAATCGATTAATTCAGCAATGTACATTGAAGATCTAGAGCAGACCTTTAACGAACTGCGGTAGCACAGCATTCGGTTAAACCCAGCTAAATGTGCTTTTGAAGTCCTTGCAGGAAAATTCTTAGGATTCATGCTGACTCACAGGGGCATAGAAGCTAACCCGGACAAGTGCAGAGCCGTGCTGGAAATGAAGGCCCCGGATAGCAAAAAGGAGATCCAACAGTTGACTGGAAAGCTAGCTTCCCTCACTAGGTTTTTACCTCGGTCTGCAGAAACGGCACTACCTTGTTTCAAACTGTTACGAAAGGAGGTGCAATATGGCTGGACTTCGGAATATGAGGCGGCATTCCAAGAAATTAAAAAGCAACTGGCATCACCACCAGTCTTATCTATTCCAAGAGAAGGGGAGCCATTGATAATGTATCTTTCTGTGGGAGATGTTGCTGTTAGCTCGGTCCTGGTCCAAGAAAATGAGGAGGGGCAACAATCGATTTACTTCGTAAGTCGGATCTTGTAGGGAGTAGAGCTCCGTTATCAAAAGTTAGAAAAGGTTGCTTTCGCCTTACTAATCTCGGCTAGAAGGCTTAGAGCATATTTCCAAGGACACCAGATTGTAGTCAGTCAGACTTGCCAATTCGGCAAATTTTGCATAAGCCTGACTTAGCAGGAAGAATTATGGCTTGGGCTGTGGGATTATCAGAATTTGATATAGCTTTCGAAAGCTGAAACACAATCAAATCTCAAGCATTGGCAGATTTTATCAGGGAGCTTACTTCAATCCAAAAGGAGAGCTCAACAAACCCAGAAACCTGGAAAATCTATGTGGATGGGTCCTCAAACTCCAAAGGTAGCGGAGCCGGGGTAATTATTGAGAACCCGGAAGGGGTTTCGGTTGAATACTCCATGCAAATGAACTTTGAAACATCAAACAATCAGGCAGAATATGAAGCATTCATAGCCGGGCTTCAGCAGGCCAAGGAGCTCGGAGCAAGGAGACTACAAATCTATAGTGATTCCTAACTGGTCACCTCCCAGATTGCAGGCAGCTACCAAGCTACGGGACCGTTGTTGGCAAAATACTTGGATTCCGCAAGGCAGTTAATAGCGGAGTTCGAAAAAGTGGAGGTCAGTCATATTCCAAGGAATGAAAATAGCAGGGCTGACATATTGTCAAAGCTACCAAGCACTAAAGGTTGGGGAAACCTTAGAACGGTGGTTGAGCAGAGTATCCCAGAACCTACATGTGTCATGCAGATAACCGAAGGAAACGATTGGCGTGGCACCATCATTGATTACATAGAAAACAGGATGCTCCCCCCAAAAGGAGGAAGCTCGGAAGTTGGTTAAGGATGCCGCATTGTACACAATGGTAGAAGGGCAACTGTACAGGAAATGAGCCTATTCCCCCTGCTAAAGTGTCTAAGCTCGGTATAATTTTTTTCCTACACTTGGAAAACGATAAAGCAAATTGTTGAACGAAATTGCCCTACCTAGGGAAACGATTAAATAGACGATGTATTCAAACAAGTAGATATTTTTATAATTTCATTCAACATTCCCAATAATATTTTACAATCAACCAAACATATCAGAAAAATAACTCAACATTCCCGGGAAAATTGATTCATATCAAACAACTTTTTGATAATATTCTTGAAGAAAAAAAATTTCTACCATATTGCCGAAAATCTTGAGTTTCGGGTAAAAAAAAAATAAAAATTGTCATACCAAACACCTCCCTATAGTGTCACTCGTGTAACTTTGGTCTATAATTTTTTTAGTAATAGCGGAATAATTATATATACAGAAACAAAAAAAAAGAAAATCTATTCTATACCCAATAAGTAACAATACACAATGGTGGTGAAGGAGGGGGGTTGACCCTATTTTATATAAGTATTTATATTAATGTTTATATGAGTGAATGGATACATACTTTTTTTTTTTTTTTTTTTTTTTTTGATAATCAACAGGGGCAAGGCCCCAAACAAAAAAACAACAGCAAGAAATTAAACATAAAGCAAACTAAAGCAGAAAGAAAAGAAACAGCTCTGCAACAAGAAAACTAAACACAGAGCCATCAGCAAAACACAGATCCTTCCAAGCCTGGATCTAGAAGATCTGCTGCAAGCATGTTGATAAGCTCACTATGAGGAGAGGATAGAAACGTGAGGCCAGGGGGGTCATCCAAAGCTAATTTTGCCAAGCAGTCAGCACAAGTATTACAACTCCTAGGAACATGACCCAATAACACAGTCCAATCCTTGTTTAGTAAGGCTCGAATCTTAGCTACCAAAGGAAGCTTTCGAGTATCATTACCAGATATGGTAAGAAGGCTAATAGCTTGTAATGAATCTGACTCCAACATTATTTTCTTCCAACCGTAGTTCCAACCACAAACTAAACCTTTAAAAATCGCCCAAAGTTCTGCTTGCAAGGGGGAGCAGGAACCTATAAAAGCAGTGAAACCACTAACCCAAACGCCCTTACTGTCTCTCAAGAGACCACCGCAGGCAGCTTTACCACCAAGGACAGCACCATCAACATTTAGCTTTAGAAAACCTTGCGCAGGAACTATCCAAACAGATTGGATGGGATTAGGCAGAATACCAGCACAAATATGAGAACCTTTTGTGATGCAGAACCTTCTTTCCTCTATTAAGTCAGCAAGAATAGAGGAAGGATTATCCATTCTTTTGAAATTCTCTTCATGAAGATCCTTATTTCTCCAAGTCCACAGTAAGTTGCATGTATTAAAGAAAAAATCCCTCCAATCCCTCCTTTTGCTGTTACTATAAAGTAGATTAAAAGCCATCCAATCCTTAAAAGAACCCGAACTAAAGAAGTCAGTTGGAAGAGGGTGGAAAAAAGGAAGAAACCAAACCTTACGTGCTTTCTGGCAATCTCTGAAAACATGAAGGCAAGATTCTACCTTATCAAGACAAGAAGGGCAGCAATTCGGAGAACCACTCCACTTGGCAGTAATCTCCTTGGTTGGCAATCTTTCATGTAATAACTTCCACATGAAAAATTTGACCCTCTCCTTCCCTTTCCAGTTCCAAATTCGATTCCAACAGCCATTAGGGGTGGTAGAATTAGCTAAACTCCAATTACTATACGCAATTTTGACAACAGAAAGACCAGGTTTCCAATTCTTCCACATCAGAAAATCATCTTCTCCATCAACCACAGGATGAGGTATAGCCAAAATACAGTTCACCACATCACTGTCAAAATGAAGATCTAAATAACGAATGTTCCAACCCTCCTCAGAAACAAAGTTACTGTGATTAGTTTTTAGAACAGTGTCTTCGGCTATAGGGGGAGCAGTAGCAAAAGAAAGAAGATTGGAACTTAGCCCAGTCCAATTATCTGTCCAAAAGGCTATACTTTTACCATTACCAATCTGCCAACTCAGGTTGTTTAACATGGCAGGCCATATCTTACAAAGGCTCTTCCAGAGATGAGAATCATAAGGTTTGAAGATGGTCTCTTTCGAAAGATCTTTCTTCCTACCATATTTTGACGTCAGCACTTTTACCCAAAGATGAGAAGGAGACTGAATGATTGACCAAGCACATTTCTGAAGAAAAGCTTCATTTTGAACTTTGAGATCAATGATTCCTAAACCCCCCTGATTCTTTGAAAGCTTAAGCTGCTCCCAATTAACAGCATGGAAATTTCTTTTTGTATCAGAATCACCCCAAATAAAGCTCCTTTGGAGCTTCTCAATGTCATCACAAAGACCCCTAGGGAGAAGGCTATTTTGCATATGAAACATAGGCATGGCTGACAACACAGATTTCGCCAAAGTGACTCTCCCAGCCATAGAAAGACATTGTTTTTTCCAACCCTGAAGTCTGTTGTTAACCCTGTCCATAATATCTCCATAATGAATCTTGCTAATTTTGCCATGCTTCATTCTATATCCCAGATATCTTCCAATATTCTTTGTCTGGGCAAAACCACTAAGAGCCACAATAGGATTAGCAACCTCAATAGGGACATTCTTGGAAAAGAAAATGCTGGATTTGGGATAGCTGACCTTTTGCCTAGACATTTGACCAAACAAATTAAGACAGTTCAGGATAACACCAATCTGGGCCACACTAGCTTCCCCGAACAGCAGAAGGTCATCTGCAAAAAGAAGATGGGAAATTCTAGGGCCACCTTTACCAGCTGTCATCGGTTTCCATTCCTTCTTCTCTATGGAGTCAGCTATAATATGAGAAAGCTTTTCCATGCAAAGGACAAAGATATAGGGCGAGATAGGATCCCCTTGTCTCAGACCTCTACTCGGAATGACATTCCCAGCCTTAGACCCATTCCAGAGAATCTCTAGATCAGTCGAGGAGATACATTGCATAATTAAATTAACCAAAGACTCCGGGAGGTTGATCTCAGAGAGGACTTTATGAATAAAACTCCAAGACATTCGGTCATAAGCTTTTTCGAGATCGATCTTGATAGTGAAGAAACCTCGTTTTCCTTTCATCCTATTCATAGAATGGACCATCTCCTGAGCAATGACAATATTGTCCTGGATATGTCTGTTAGGAACAAAACTGACTTGATGGGGGGATATGATTTTATTTAAGATAGGTTTGAGCTTACCCACAATAATTTTGCTGATACCCTTGTAGAGCACAGAGCACAAAGCAATAGGCCGGAACTGAGTGATCTTGTCAGGCTTATCCAGCTTTGGAATTAAAACAAGGAAAGTTTTGTTTAATTCTTTCACTGCAGCAGGATTACACCAAATCTGTCTAACACAGTCCATCACTTGAGTCTTCAGAATATCCCAGTTCTTTTGGAAGAAAATAGGAGGAAACCCATCCGGCCCAGGAGCTTTAAGGCCCTTCATAGAGAAATAAGCCTCCTTTATCATGATATCTGAAATGGGATCAAGCATAGTCTTCAACTCAGAATCATCAAGGGAAGGCCAAGTGGAATTAGTGACAGTCCAAGGCCTGTTCTGGTCTTCCTCTAAGAACAGGTTGTTAAAGAAAGAATGAATCAACTCAATCAGCCTTTCTTCATCTCTCACCAAGTGACCCTCCTGATTTCTCAACTCAAGGATTTTGTTCCTAGCTCTCCTGATGATGGTGGTGGTGTGGTAGAATCTAGTGTTACGATCTCCATCTGCAATCCAATTACATCTCGCCTTTTGGAACCACAGAGCTTCTTCTTGCTCCAAAACACGGTTGAGTTCATCTTGGATAGCCTTATCCAGTTCAGAATGGGGCTGGTCCAGATTACTAGGGATATTTAGTTGAATATCTTGGAGTTTCTTAAGAAGAATCTCCTTCCTAAGATGAATGCAACCAAACACTCTTTTATTCCAGGATTTTAGGGGATCAATCAGCTCCATAAGACTAAGAAAAATTTTCTGGTGAGGATTCCAAATAAACTTAAGGAAATGGGAGAAAGTAGAATGATCTTGCCAGGCCACCACAAATCTAAAAGGCCTCTCTTTCCAGGAAGATTTCTGAGAAAACAAGGACATCAGAAGGGGATTATGATCTGAGTTGAGGCGAGGCAGAGCTTTCACAGAGGCTTCACCATAAAAAGTTCTCCACTCAGCATTAGCACAGATACGATCGAGCCTTTTGTAGACCCTGTCAAGATGAAGCCACTTAGGCCCCCTCCAAGTGTAAACAGAACCACCACAGCCCAGATCCAAAGTGTTGCAATCATTAAGGAAATTAGAGAAATTCTGACATCTAGTCATATTCACAGGAGCACCTCCTCTTTTCTCCTTCACAGAAGCAATTTCATTAAAATCACCCATCATGACCCAAGGCCCCACCACACTATCACAAACTCTCTTGAGGTCAATCCAAAGAGACTCACGGATTTCCTCCCTAGGATTAGCATAGACAACCGTAATCAAGAAAGAACTCCCTGAATTTAAGCAGCAGGACATGTGGATGAACTGACTAGCTTTCTCTATGATGGAGATATTACAGAAATCATCTTTCCAACAGATCCAGATACCCCCTGAAAAACCAACAGCATCTTCAACAACAAAATGCTTGAAACCAAGCTGATTTATTTTTTTAAAGGCAGAAACACCACTAATCCTTGGTTCCAAGATGGCAACCAAACTAACTTTATATTTCCTAATAAAGTTTCTAAGGGATGTTTTAAAAGATTTCTTGGCAGCACCCCTACAATTCCACACTATGCAGTTCATTGGATAACCATCTCTGATCCAGGATTACTGAGAACCTGGTCTCTCTCATTCAACTGGTCTGAAGCCACAAAGCTGCTACTATTCTCCATATCCATTCCCTCCGGAATTACTCTAGCAGGAGGGTCATTTTCACAAATTTTTTCTTCACTATTGCACTTACCAATATCCATGTCAGAAGACTCCCCCTCCACAACGCATAGAACACAGTTGGGGGGAGGTCCAGGGTTTTCACTGATCTTGGTTATGGCAATTTTAGAACAGAGGACTTTGTCTGCATCAAGAGATGGAGGCTCCTTCATAGGGCAATTACCCGAGTCTGGGAGTTTAGTACCCTTGTTCAACAGTTTCTTCCTGAATACAGGGTTGGATGAAGGGAGCTCTAATGATTTAGAGCTTTGACCTACTGCTGGGGTCGTAGAAGCAAACACAAAGGTACTGCTCGTATCTTGCACCTTGGGTTTATAGGTACCCTTTCCAAGAGACTTTTTTGAACCCGAGACAGGTTTTTTATTTGCTACCAGGGTAAAGGCCTGATGGGAGGATCCATCTTTATTCTCTTTCTGTTCCCCTTTCCCCTGACTAGGGGGACTATTTAGAAGCTGGAGACTCGAAGCAGAAGGCCCCATATTAGTCACAGAGGAGTCTTTCCTTTGGCTGATGTTCCTCTTATTAGAGATGTCATCTCCAAAGGTTCTGCCCTCTGGCCCTACATGCTTGGTATTAGGTTGCTTCTTAGCAAACTTTTTCTTCTGCACCACCATCCATGGGCCCACTCCTTGGCTGCAACTAGTCTTATCAACTTCTGGCATGGGATCCTGCATATTGTGTTCCTCAACCGGTTTCTTAATGACAGAGCACTTCTCTATGTTATGGCCATATTTACCACAATTAAGGCAAATCAAGTACAATCCTTCATATTCCACTTTGAAGACTTCTTCCTCTAAGATGTATTCTCCCCTCAACGGCTTAGATAAATCTAATTCAACACAAATTCTAGCAAATTTTCCCCTATCACCAGAGGATGTAGTCTTATCAATCTTTAACACTTTACCAATTGAACTACCTATCATTTTCAAAACTGATAGCACACAATACTCTAACGGGATACCTGGTAGACGAATCCAAGCAGCAACTGTATGGATATTTGCTTTGTAAGGGTTGAAAAACGGCTCCCATCTTCTTATGGCAAGGTAGTGACCCATGAGGACCCATGGGCCTCCTGTTAAGGCTAGATTCAGATCCTCCACACTCGAGAACTTGACTGAGAAAAAATCGTTTCCCAAATCAGCTACAACAATAGAGCCTAGCTTCGACCATAGACTCTCAAGTTTTGTCTTCATATACATGACACCCACTTTCTTTCCCAAGAGCTTGACAATGATTGCATTCTTCCAGGGGCTCCTCAACCTTTGCTTGGCTTCCTTAGTACAACGAAATCGGACAGAGCCATCTTCTCCGTAGATAGTTTGAAAGCCCAAATCGTTGATGACTCCTTGTTCGGGATCAAGAGGCTCACAAGGTTCATCCATGGTGTCCTCATTCCAGGTATCATCTTCCCCCATCGAGAGTACCTCAGATCTGAGCGCCTCCGCGAACGACTTCGGTTTCCCCGAGGGTATCCGCGCCTGGATATTTCCCAAGCTAGCTCCTCTATTAGACGAATCTGGGGAAAATTCCTCCCCATTTTTTGATCGCTTGATGCTTCTCCTCATTAACTCCTGAGTATCTGTGGCCATTTGTGTTGTTTTACCATGGTCTTCCTTAGTTGAACTCATCGTTGTGCCCTAGCAGAGGAAAAAGAAAGGTGCGCGTGTGAATCACGTACCTAACCCATTCCTCATAGTCGAAGGTTGAAATCAATGGATACATACTTTTTTATCGCATCGTGAGCACTTACATAACGATATATTCAAATCCATCTTTGTTCACTCACACACATGTAGTTAATTTATATTATCCTCAAACATAATTACATAAAGTAATTGAATTTGAAGTTACATCTAACTTCTAATGAACTCGGAAAATGAGTTATTATATATCTGTATGTATAGCATGAGAGTGAGATAATAATTTTCTTTATGTTTGGGAATAAAACCAAACCCCTTCTTCTAACACGGGGACATTTTTCAAACTCTGAACCTTTCACAACGGCTATATTTCATTTTCTCCCACCACGACCTTCACTGCACCAAATCAAGCAAGCCCATGGAAACGTCGTCGTTTCGGGCCGTGCCCGCTTCACCGTTCACCTTCTCTCTCTTCTTTCTCTCTCTTCACCCATTCCACTCGAGTATTGCATCTCCATCTTCAACTCTATCTCGTTACCAACCGTCTTCGCATTTAACACAATGATTCGTTGCCACGCTAAGGGAAACTCATCGCCTTCTCAGTCCCTTGCACTTTACTCCTCCATGCGGCGTCGTTTCCTGAAGCCCAACCAGCACACCTTCACCTTCGTGTTGCACGCTTGCAGCAAGAGCAGCAACATCAACAATAAAAACAACGCTTTGGGCATGGCACAAGGGATTCAGGTTCATGCCCACGTGATCAAGCTCGGTTTTTCTCCCAACGTGTTCGTTCGGAACGCGTTGATTCACATGTACTGTGAGTGTTCAAGTTTTGAATCTTCCAAAAGGGTGTTCGAGGAAGATACCCTTTGCAGAGATGTGGTCACCTGGAACTCCATGTTGGCTGGTTTGGTGAGAAATGGAGAGGTCCGTGTTGCGGAGAAGGTGTTTGATGAAATGCCTGACAGAGATGTTATCTCTTGGAGTACCATGATAATGGGGTATGTCCAAAATGGACTCTTGGAAGATGGGTTGGAGCGTTTTAGAGAGATGAGGGAGAAAGCGATAAGACCCAATGAGGCAATATTGGTTACTGTGCTTTCGGCTTCAGCTCAGTTGGGTTTGCTAGGATGTGGGAGGTTCATTCATTCCTCCATTGAATCCTTAAAGTTCCCAATAACTGTTCCCATAGGAACTGGTCTGGTTGACATGTATGCAAAGTGCGGTTGCATTGACCAGGCGAGAACCTTGTTTGGTGGGTTGTTGAAAAAGGATGTATGGACATGGAATGTAATGATTTGTGGGCTTGCTTCACATGATCATGGAAAGGAAGCGCTTGCACTCTTTCAGAAATTCGTAAGTGAAGGTTTTTGTCCTGTGAATGTGACTTTTGTTGGAGTCCTAAATGCTTGTAGTATGGCTGGTCTGGTTAGTGAAGGCAGGCATTACTTTAAGTTAATGGTGGAAGATTATGGCATTCAACCAGAGATGGAGCACTATGGGTGTATGGTTGATCTCCTGGCTCGTGCTGGTTTAATAGATGAAGCCGTTCAGTTGATTGACACAATGGCGGTTACACCAGACCCTGTACTATGGGCAACGCTACTAGATGCATGTAAGATTCATGGATTTTTGGATATGGGAGAAAAGATTGGACATAAGTTGATACAGTTGGATCCAACCCATGATGGGCATTATGTACAGTTAGCTGAAATCTATGCAAAAGCAAGAAAATGGGAAGACGTAGTTGGAGTTCGCAGATTAATGATTGAGAGAATCCCCAACAAAGTTGCAGGTTGGAGCTTGATTGAAGTGCAGGGTAGAGTTCATCGCTTTGTTGCTGGGGACAGAGAGCATGAATGTTCTTCAGACATTTACAAAATGCTTGAAACAATAAGACTGAGTATAACTTAAGCTGGTTACTCACCAAAACTTCTTACCTATGTTGCATGAAATAGGAGAATTAGAAAAGGTATGGAACATGCAATTAAATAGCACTGTGAAAGGTTAGCAATTACTTCTGGCATTTTGGTAGCAGTAGTTGGTGATTGCATCAGAATTGGGAAGAACTTGAGAGTTTGGGAGGACTTTCACGGGGTGAGCAAGATTATGTCTAAAAGTGTTAGACAGAGAGATGATAGTTTAGGGACAGAAGCAGATTTCACCATTTTAAGGTAAATGTTCCAGTCTTGATTATTGGTAGAACGTGTGTCAACCCTTCATTTTACCAAGCTTTTTATACATGCTTACAATTTTCTTTCAAGTTGTATTTTCCCAAAATAATTGTGCATGATTTCCTCGTTGATGGAGCTTAAAAAAATAAATAAATAAAACAATTTCCATTCCACTGCACATCACTCAAACAGCTCCTCCCTCCTCACCCTCACTCTCACGCCCATTCCCCCAAGTAGTCCTATTAGCATCAACTACCAATCCTGCACTACAACACAGCCTCCCCTCCCTCCCTTCCCCATTCCCTTATCAACTTACTCGACACCATTCCACTCCCCTACACTTCACACTTATCACCAATACTCCTTCACACTCAATGCACCCCATTCTACTCTGCACTAACCACTAGCTTCATTGTACACACTCACCTCGTACTTTCACACTCTACACGCGCTATGAATTCACCCACTCACCACTTGCACACACTTAACTAACCAGACTTTTATAAATTTCTCAAGCAGGGGAGTGATAGGAGGGGGTTATTCACCAAAACTTTTTTCAGTCAAGACCCTTGGGATATCCCTTCAGCTAGTCATATTCCAAGGTGCTCCTGGATTTTGTGCTTTCCTTTTAAATGGGAAATATAGTATAGCTTGGGGCCTCCCATGTTCACAATAATCATGTGCTCATCATTAGCTAATCAACAAGGGAAAAATCTCACTTCCAGAACTTCTTTGACATGGTATTATGTCCATTTATTGGTTATGTATGTGTGTGTTTAATCCTCATAGCTTTGAACTCTGTTGAAAAATGTTTGGAAGGCAAGTTTATTTGTAAACCACTGTCCATGAAACCCCAACTCGCAAGGAGAGAAATCTTCGTATGCAGTCTTATGTTTCTATTTTTACAAAGAAATTGTTTTCTGAATTTTAAGTTGTGATGATGTGAAAGAAAAATTAGGCCGTAATGATGTAAGTTGACTTCTTGACGAATGATTTAGTCAATTTATTGGGACCATATCATAAACAATTTTATAGTTAAATGTGCCACTGAAAAAGATTTAAAGAATGAATCTGGTTGAAGGTCCATGACTAAATAAGTATCACTTACTTATTCACTTATTTAACACTATGAAATCAGCAAGAATTATGCCTAGGAGAACAGATGTTCTTTCGTGTAGGCGTGTAATCAGAAATTCTTACGTCACAATTATCATTCAGCATGCACCATTCACCATGGGAGAACAAACTCTATGTTCCTTGACCATTAAAATCTAACTTTATCCAGAAAAGCAAGTAATTTATAGCTTTTATTTTATTTTATTTTATTTTTAAATATTTTTTTATCTCTTTGTTCTGTCTTTCCCCTCCTCTCAAAGTCTTGGTTCTTTTCTTTTCTGACCCTTTTAAATTTAAGGATTATCAATACATGACTTAGCTGAAAGCATCCATTGATAGCGATTATTACTCATAAAAGATAAGGGTTGTGTGTATTTTATTTTTTATATATATTGCTTGGAGATACGTACAATATTCATGAAGAAACGACACATTTTTTATGAATTGATCATTCAATTTAATTTAGTGACTAGAGATTATTGGTAGAAGAATACGACAAGGATCTTAGTATCTTTCTATTTCATGCCTTTATGCTGCTTCTTTATTTAAAAGAAAAAAAATTATGACAAATATTTTTTTTTCCCCATTTTCTTGTTTTCAGATTTTGGAGATGTATCCGGTGGTGGAGTGAATTAATGTAATTAGAGTATTTTTTATTTTATTTCTTTCTTTTGGTGAATGTGTAATTGGAAGTATTGACGGGTCCTTTCCGGGTTAATTCCCATCCCTTTGGCGGCAGGAATAAGCACAAGGAGAAATGAAGCTGAAAACATCTTTGTGATTATGAACTTGCCATTTATTGATGTCGTGTGAATCTCATATTGTGTGCCATGTTCATTAACGCGAATATTACGGAGTGAGGGACAGGATAGCGGGCATTTTTGTCCATTTCAAATTTATATAAATCTTTAGAATTGAATATTATTTTTAATTTTTTGATCATATATATAATACTCGTTGCGTTCAAAATTTACACAAAATTTTTAATTGTAAGCATTATTTCTATATTTTTTTTGTCTTATAATTAGTTGTAACTACAAACGGAAAAATGACATTATAATTTTGCTCCCTTCAAAAAATAATAAAAATTCTGACTCTACTATTGTCTCTAATCTCACTGAAATGAAAGTTATAATTCTCCTTTTTGTCTAATTATTTTTCTTAATCAAAGAGAAAAGTTTATGGGTTCGCTTTTTCTGCAGTTACTTACTGCATATAAGTTATCTGTAGTAAGCCCAAACGACGTCGTTTTGGGACGGAAATCATGGTATTTTTGTAATTTTAATTTATTTCAGGGTTATAATAGTCTTTATGTTTATAACTTTTTAAGATTTCAATACCAAAACGACGTCGTTTTGGGAATAAATGCAGATAATTTATCTGCATTAACTACAGAAACATTTTTCCCAAAGTTTATTTGTTAAGAGATTTTTTATTTTTTTTGGTACAAATTTGTTAAGAGATTTAATTATGGGAAAAGTATGTGTCATTAAGGACGTAAAGTTGTGTCATTTCAAGAGAAAGAAAGAAATAGATAAAGAAGAAAAGAGAGTTGATAAAAAAAATTAAAAATGTGGTCTCACCTTTTTGTGAGAGTGAAATGATATAAATTTTGTCATTTAAAAGGATAAACACTTCCTTTAATTATATCGAGGATATTAATGTTGTTTGTTTTAAGTCTTTTAATTTTGTTGTTGCGATCACCTAACACGATTCGTCTATTCTTCCATTGAGACACTTCTGCTACTAAGTTCGAACCAATATCAAATGCGGATAGCCTTATAATTCTGCTATTCAGTTGCTTATGTAAAACCATATGTTGAACACATAAGTGATAAAGAGGCAGAATAACAATTTTTTTTTTTTGGATACAGAATAACAAAATTTTATAACTTGTCGTGTTTTGTTATCTCAAATCGAATGTACAAGGAATCTATAGCTTGAAGCGTACAGATAACTCAGTCTGATATTTGAGCTTGACTGTTTTACTTGCCTTGATGGATTGAAACCATGATTAAATCAAGGCTATAATGTTTTTACAAGGAAGCATATAAGTTATCTATATTCATTTGTAAAACGATATTATTTCGATATTGAAAGATTAAAAAATTATAACAATAAAGATTATTATAACTTTGTAATAAATCATAATTACAAAACATTTTAATTTTTGTTACAAAATAACATTTTTGTCACAAAACAATGTTGTTTTAAGTTCAATAATATAGATAATTTATCTATATTCAGTGCAGAAAAAACCAACTCTTAAATCAAATATAATATACTGTATTTGAGTTTATTTACTTATATGGTAAACAATGAAATGATTCTCAATTGCAAAGTAGGTCCATGCCGTGGATGAACCTTAGTAGCCCACATTGATCTCATGGATGACATCACATAGACGAACCACACTATCTCATGACCCCACCTTGGTGTCTATGTAAAACATACCTAGTACGTAGTGTATATAATAAGGGAAGGGACTGACCTGAGACAAAGAAAATGGGATTGCCCATGTCTTATGAATCTATCTTGTTTTAAGTTTTTTACTGCAAAATCTTAATTATCCATAATACTCTTGATAGTAACATAGATGCTTTTTCCTATCCTACACATAACATTTTCCAGCATGGGTTGTGGTCCATGATAAAAAAACAGCATTTTGCATGTACAGCCACGTTATTCCATTTATGTGGCACTGTTTTGCTGACTTTGGTTTTCACACCATAGGCTTTTAGCCCTTCCTCCTCTTCTTTTTAACATATAAGCTCTCATCACACCCCATTTCCTCTTACAAGCTTAGAAGTGTAGTTCAAGTAGTTTTTTTATTTTTTATTTTTTTTTATCAATGCCTTCTACTACTCTTCAATGGCTAACCCTTGTTGGCATCATTTGGCTCCAAGCCATAAATGGGACAAACACTGATTTCCCTGCTTACTCTTCCCAGCTGAAGCAGCTTCTTTCTATTTCCCAAGTGCAGCTCAATAATCTTGCTTTTGCCTCTGATGCAGGGAAACTTTTTGGTTGGTTTTCTGGCCTTGCTTCTCTTTACCTCCCACTATGGCTTGTCCTCATGATAGGTTCAACTCTTGGCTTAATTGGTTATGGTGTGCAATATCTCTTCATAACCAACCAAATTTATTCTTTGTCCTATTGGCATGTCTTCTTATTAACTTTTCTGGCTGGGAACAGCATTTGTTGGATCAACACAGTCTGCTATGTTGTCACTATAAGGAACTTCCTATCTTATAGCCAAGTTGCTGTGGGATTAACAACTAGTTACCAAGGATTAAGTGCTAAGATTTATACCAATATTGTTGATGCTGTTTCTCCACACAAAAAAGCTGGAACCTTCCTCTTCCTTAACTCTCTCTTACCTGTGATAGTTGGCCTAATAACAGCTCCTCTAGTTAGAGAAATTGAGGTCACAAGTCCTAATAAGTACACGGGTTTTGGGTTTGCTATGATGTTTGTTATTACAATTGCCACTGGAATTTATGCTGTGATGAGCAGCTTGCACTTTTTCACAAGCAAAATACCCTCACTGGGTATCCTGATTGGTATTCTTGTGTCCCTTCTCTTCCCTCTATTAGTCCCAATTTCAGTGAAGATCAAGGAACTAGTGGAGTCATGGAACAAAAATAGAGAAAGACTTAGAGTCTACCATTTAACGATGGAGGAGAATATTAATGTAGAGGTGACAGAGAATGAAGTGAAAGAGGGTGAAGAGAGGAGAGAAGTTCAAGAAGAGGTTAGTGTTAGAGAAGAAATTGGAGTGAAGTTGATGCTGAGAAGAATAGATTTCTGGTTATATTTCTTTGTATATTTATTTGGTCCAACAATTGGTTTAGTATTTCTTAATAACTTGGGACAAATAGCTGAATCCAGGGGTTGCTCTGGTACCTCATCTTTGGTGTCTTTGTCTTCATCTTTTGGGTTCTTTGGCCGTCTCATTCCATCTCTTATGGACTACTTCTACAGGTAATGTGGAACATGTTCTATAACTCCCTAGCTCCCCTATCTAACACCAACCAGGACCAGTGCATTTACCCTCTCATTTAATGCAAATAATGACTATAGACGTGTTAGTTGATCTACATTGATGAAGACAAACAAACTGTAAAATTAAAAGCCACTCCTCTTA
Source organism: Gastrolobium bilobum (assembly GCF_033153095.1). Taxonomy (NCBI): domain Eukaryota; kingdom Viridiplantae; phylum Streptophyta; class Magnoliopsida; order Fabales; family Fabaceae; genus Gastrolobium; species Gastrolobium bilobum. Next base: position 12,919 of record NW_026897283.1, on the reverse strand, counting down.
CTCACATGGCTTCAGCTAACTATTTTGTTTTCAGGGGAAAACGTACAATTTCAAGACCTGCTTCTATGGTGGCAGTAATGGCTCCAACATCATGTGCATTCTTCTTACTTCTCAACAAAACTGACCTTGCACTCTACATTAGCACTGCAGTAATTGGAGTGTGTACTGGAACAATCACTTCCCTTGCTGTTTCTATAACCACTGAACTATTTGGCACTAAACATTTCTCTGTGAACCATAATGTGGTCGTGACCAACATTCCCATGGGTTCCTTTTTGTTTGGCTGCTCAGCTGCACTTATTTACCATAAGGAAGGGCATGAACATGGGAAATGCATGGGCATGGAATGTTACAGGAACACTTTTATCATCTGGGGGTCCTTTTGTTTCCTAGGAACTTTCTTGGCTTTGATTCTACATGCTAGGACTCGCAAGTTTTACTCACAAAAATCGTAGGTTACATGTTTTACTTTACATATTATTTCTTTTAACGAGTTTATAGTTATTATGTAACATAAGAATAGTCTCGTCATAATATACTTACATAATTTTGTGTGTTAATATTTTTATTTTTTTTGAGTGGGGCTCACCTGAGTATGTGTATTTTAAAAATTTTCTTCTTATATTGCATAAGAAGTATATATATATATGGGAAATAATACTCTTATGCTACATAAGAGTATATCATTTTCCTACACTAATTCGTTTTCCGTGTTAATTAATTTTTTTTTTCTTTTTTAATATAAAATATGGGATCCACATTTAACTTCTCTCTACTTTTTTTATCTCCTACAATCCTACAACATAACTTAAACCCTATATATATATATATATATATATATTTTTTTTTGGTAAACATATAAACCCCTTCTTTTAATATACATATTGGAGATTGTCACTTCTACCCCACTCTTGACTAAATTTTACATCAGTGTAATGTAACATAGATTAGATAGGCAACTTCAAAATATAGGCAAAAAGTGATCCATATGCTGCGAGTGTTACTAGCTACTTGGTCATAGTCAATCAATTTATAATTCTATAGCACAATTTATTGGTTAGAAAGTGTTGTCATGGATCTATGGTACGGCAAAAAACGACAACTTTCAACTGTCTGCTGTCGTAAATGAATTATGAGCTGTTTTCAGCCTATTAATGGGTGACCTCTGACCTATTACATCTTCTTTAAAAGAGAAAAATAATTTATCAACACATTAATAATTATTGGTATAAATGGTAAACAGATTTAAAAAAAAAAATTTAATAAAAAATCTTGAATTTAAGTTTGAGAAGGGCAAAAATGATTGTGAGAGATTATCGCTATATGAATTCTATGAAACCCAAACAGTTTATGATGGTAAAGGTTAAGTATAGAATTGTTAAAATGGAATTAGATTTGTTTCTTGTGTGTGAATGAAATTAAATTTGTTTTGGCCATGCATGTGCGTGCTCATGTGGGTGTATGCGCATATGCGTGTGCATAGTTGCATGCATGTGATGTGTATGCATGCGTGTATGTATTTTTGGCCTAACTCGAAAATTTATTTAGAAAATTATAATATATAAAAATTTTAATATTTTTTATATTGTAGGAGATAAATTTATTTCTTTCCTATTTTTATGTGTGAGTAGAGATAAAATTATCTCCTACAACATGAGAAATATTAATCCCTTAAATAATTTAAGAAATTTATATATTTTTAACTTTTGAATTGATATAATTTTTTATATAGGTAAAGAGTTACGATTATTAGAAGAAATCAAAAGTAAATCTTTTAAGCAAGCGAAGATGTTTCGTTATTTATTCCAGTATCAACCTTAAGGGTAGGTTGTGTTGAAATTGTTGATTTGGTTTTACATGGTGCATTATTTGTCAAACATGGTAGGCCATTTATTTTTTACAAGATGTTATTACGGTGGATATTAATTTTCACACTAGATGAAATGGTGTCTATATAAAAGGTACTTAGATCAAATTTTAAACACACAAAAGGAAAACATAGCAAATGCTTTAGAGTTACAGAATGGGTGTATGGTGTACCTCAGTTGGCAACACAGACGGAGTAGAGTGGGAAGAAAACTTAAGTTTGATTCCCACGAAATGTATCTTTGAGAAGATGAAAGAAACTTTATATATGATGAAACCTCGACTCAACATTAGTTTCATAGTTAGCTCAAAGCGTTAAAGTTTGTGAGAATATCCAAAGGACCGATTCATCTCAAAAAGATAATTATGGTCGGTATTGAATTTATAGAAAAAGTTCAAGTTAGAGCATTTTTTCAGATATTTTGAGTGAATTTCATAGAGCTCTTTTGTGATTTTTTCCAGTTTTCACGTAAAATCTTGTATTCTATTAGTATTGATATTTTTTGTAGATGTCAATTTTTTGGCAGACGAAATTGCAAATAAAGTTATTTCATACATATAAACTTAAGTTGTTAATTAATTAATTAATATTGCAGTAGCACGAAGAGACTCCCACCCAATTTACATTTATTTATTGCCGTGATTAATAATGTCAAATTCCTAACAAATTATATTTTTTACGAGAACCTGACAATAGAAGTTGTTATATGATACACTACTAGAAATGTATTTATTATCGACGGAATTTTTGGACAGAAAAAATTTCATTGAAATTTTCGACGGAATTTTTCACGGAATTTGTTTTCCGTCGAAAACTTCGAAAGAAAATAAATTCCGTCAAAAATTTCGACAGAAAAAATATTCCGCAGAAAGAAAAAAAAATTTCGTCGAAGATTTTTGACAAAAAAGAAATTCCGTCGAAAATAATTGAAAAAATTAAAGAAAAAAATTATATTTTGTGAACTTTTCGACGAAATTTTGATTCCGTCGAAGATTTTGGACGGAAAAGTAATTTCGACGAAAACTTTTGAAAAAAAGAAAACGAAAAAAAAATTATATTTTGTGAACTTTTCGACGCAATTTCAATTTCATCGAAGATTGTCGACGGAAATGAAATTCCGTCGAAAACAATTGAAAAAATAAAAGAAAAAGATATTATATTTTGTGGACTTTTCGACGGAATTTCGAATCCGTCGAAGATTTTTGACGAAAAAGGAATTCCGTCGAAAACTTTTGAAAAAAAGAAAAAGAAAAAGAAAATATATATTGTGGACTTTTCGATGGTTAGCCAAATCAAACCTATCGAACTAATGATCTGCATTAATGGTTTTCAAATTCAATTCCATCTGTTTGTGTAATTTTTTTTAGAAAGACAAAAATTCCAAATTGTTAGTACATAGGTGTCTTAAAAACAATCTGAGAGTCAGATGGATCCATGTAAGTATAACAGGTTGATCATTCGATGAACTCAGCTAGCTCCGAGACAACAAAGCATTGCTAGTGGTCTATGTTGTCATTAGATGGATTGGGTCTAATTGGCCCATGCCCATTTAGGTCTGTGGATATGTTGGGCCTAATAAGTCGCAAATAAATACCTTAAGTTGTCTTGAATTATAGCTTATATGGTTTGGGCCGAATAAGGCCTAAGTTGGAAAAGTCCACATAAAGTAGGTGGCATCATGGGTCAAGTTGGAATTTAAAATTTAAAATTTGAATTTAAATATAGTCGTTAAATTAGATGTACTGAAGATGGAGAAAATAAAGGAAATAAATCAATTAGATTGATTGGAAACAAATTAATTAAATTAATAGGCTGAAATTTGGAAAACCAATCAATTAGATTGATTGGATAAGAGTAAGGAAACCAATCTATCGAAAACTTTTTAAAAAAATAAATAAATAAATTATATTTATAAATTTTTTGACTGAAATATAATTCCGTTGAATTTTTTTTTTAAAAAAAGAAATAATATTTTTGAAAACCACTTTTAATATTTATTCACTTTCGTTTTTCACGCTTACCATTCCAGTTTCCACCTTTATTTTCCCACCCTTACCATTCCACTTCCCATTTCCTAACCTAAGGCCAATTTTTCGTTCTTCTCATCTTTCAATCCATAAACTCACCAAACCAAAAAACATGAGCGTTCCTCCACCGCCGTTTATGTGGACCCAGAACCTAACTACCCCAACTTCAACCTTTTTCTATAGTTATTTCTATGGGAAAAGTGTCTATACTTTTAAATTACACAACTTACATCCTTTCACTCTCACAAAGAGGTGGGACCCACAACTTTATTTTTTTTTATCAACTCTCTCTCCTCCTTTATCTATCTCTTTCTCTCTCTTAAAATGACACAACTTTACATCCTTCAAAATTATACACACTTTTCCCTATTTCTATTGTTCTTGTGCAAGTTAAAGTTGATTCCTTTTTGGTGTTTGCAGTGGGAGACAGAGGTAACAATACATTTTTTACTAATTTTATCTTTTACTTTGAGTATTGATACTTTAAAATTTAATGATTATCAATGAAATTTTACTGAGAATTATTATTGGTTTAAAGATTGGCTTGGCTTTGAAGAACTGTAAGACATATATCTCCCATTTTATCCTCTAAAATGTTTGGCAGAAGTAATAACTTTGATTATCTCTAAATGATCAGGCACTAAACTTGTGGGCTTCTTTGACTACCAAAGCTGCTTTGAGCCAAGGATTGATCAACCTTTTGAAGAAACCAAGAGAGTAAACTAAAGCTTATTTAAATTGGAAGATGATGTTCCAGATGAAGAAGATGGTCAGAAATGGAGAAAAAGGCCAAGGAGGGTTCAAGTTAAGGAAAGCCTTGCTTGACCACCGAGGAATATTTAAAGTTCATCCACTTAAAATCATTATCCATATGTATGAAGAACTAGGCTTCTGATCTTAAGTCTATAAAACTTATCACTCTTAGGTTTGAGTACTTTGTGAAGTTAAATATTGTATGTGTTGGAATAGAAAGATTGTGTATTGATATAAAGTTCAAAAAAGTCTGAAAGAAAATTATTTAGTTAAATTATGAAGTCAGTTTCCCATTGTGTATTGATATGTTAAATTTTATTTGTTAATTTTTTAAAATTACAATATATACTACGTAATTGTATAAATATTTTTTAATACTTAGCCTAATATATGATATGGACTTTTGTGCATTTAATATATTGATTAAGGAGATTTGATTTTGATATTATTTACTTTGATTATATTTTTTTTTTTTTTTTGATAACATTGATTATATTTTTTTATCAGGTGCAATATAGCGAAACAGTACGGAGACAAATTTAAAAAAAAAATCTAATCTTTTTCGACGGAATTTGTTTTCCGTCCAAAATATTTACATTAATTTTCGATGGAATTTATTGATTTTCCGTAAAAAAAATTTGACAGAATCTGTTTTCCGTCAAAATCCATTACAACAATTTTTGATGGAATACCATTTATTTTCCGTCGAAATTTTTGGACGGAATTTGTTTTCCGTCAAAAATATTTATATTAATTTTTGATAGAAATTCATTAATTTTTCGTCGAAAATTTTGGACGGAATTTGTTTTCCGTCGATATCCATTACAACAATTTTCGACGGAATTTAATTGATTTTCCGTCTAATATTTTCTACGGAATAAATTTCGTCGAAAATTTTATACGGAAAAAAATTTTGTCGAAAAAATTTGACGGAATTTATATTTCCGTCAAAAAAATTGTTATCAACGAAGGAAAATTTGACGACCTAAATTCCGTCAAAAATTTTGTTTTCAACGGAATTTTGATTATTTTCGACGAAAAAATTCCGTCGAAAAAATTGACTTTTCTAGTAGTGTTATAGGCAAAGATTGAGACATGATGGATCCTCTGCATTTCTAAAAGAACAGCGTAGGGTATAGTTTTTAATCCACTTGTCCACAATCATCAAACTAAGTTTATTTTTAATTTTTTTGTAAATGCAACTATAATGTTGCAGGAAATAAAAGACATCTAGCACTGATCCATAAAAAAATGCAATTTTTTTCTTTTTTTATTAAAATGGTGGATCACATCAAATTTTGTGTCTGCAAGGACTCCATCTCTCCTCCCGCAACATAACCGATCAAATCCGCTATTTTTTATGTTTAAAATCAAATGTTTCATGGGTTTTGGATTTCGCTGCAGCTCTTTGAGAACCGTAGAGACTCATAATCTAACAACTCTCGACTGCACTTAGAGATGACGATAAATCCATGATTTATATGATCACATGCATTTTATTTAATATTAAAGTGTTAAATATAATTTTTATTAAATTAGTCTGGCAATCATCTCAATTACCTATAAAAGAAAGCTAAAAGGACAAGCAAATAATATTTCTTAAAACCCCAAAACTTGCATGCTTATTGTTTTTGTCTCTGTAAATCGGCAAATTGTTTTATGAGAAAAATTCATATTTATCATGTAAAAATATTTGTGCACCACACAAAATAAATTCTCCTATGTGAAATTGTCGAATAATAAAATTATATAAGAAAAAAAAAAAGCATAACCAACATTAAATAGATAAAATTCTATTAAAAATTATAGTATTATATTTATATCTTTACTTTTATATTCATTTTAAATTATTTAAGCATATTAAAATGTTAATACCATAGAGTCTATTTCATACACCGTATATAACTTGGAAGAAAACAAAGATGTTGACACGCACACACCGCGATATGCGGTGACATTGAAAGACACCGCTCCGTGGAAAGAAATCGGTCCCAAGTCAAACTTCCAAGCCATATACGGATTGAACAGTCCGACACAGTATTGACTATTAAGAAGGGTGGGTTTTATTTTTGAAAAATATAATTTACATATTATTTTTATTATAATATTTTTTCATTAAAAAATAACATGATTATAATTTTTAATTAATATTTATATATATATATATATATATATATCAACATCAACATCAACAACACATTTATCCCAAATTAATTGTGGTCGGTGGTAGATGAACTTAAATGAAAGATACAAAAAGGTTGAAAAAAAGAAACATAAAAGTAAAAATAAAAATAAATAGAATAGAATAGTAATAATATATATATATATAGAGGCAGATTATATTTACAAATTTTTTTGTTTACAAACTCTTACAAACTACACTATGTAGGACAGATCCTACATTAATCACACTGTACGACCGGTCCTACATTAGTGTAATTGCAAAAAAAAATTGTAAACGGATCTTGTCCCATATATATATATATATATATATATATATATATATATATATATATATATAAGTAAGAAAGAAAGGAAAAAAAAGAGAGAGGGGGAAATGAAGAGGAAAATGACTAAAAATGGACCATCTGGAACATTGGAATAACAACGGGTCTAACCCTCCACCATACTTATAGCTTTTCCTCATTCTGTTCTAAGGCATACCGTCCGCCAATCTATATCTCACTCCATTAAATCTGTTTTACGACCTTCCCCCAAGTAAGTTTCGGTCTACCTCTACATCTTATTGTGTTGAGCTCTTGGTAACAAACTTCTGTTCTTACGGGAGCATCCAGGGGCCTTCTCATTACGTGCCCAAACCACCGCAATCTATGTTCTCTCATCTTCTCAGCCACTAGTAGTACTCCTACCTTTCATCGAATATCTTCATTTCTTATCTTATCCATCTTCGTATAACCACACATCCACTTTAACATCCTTATCTCTGCTACACCCATTTTATGCTCATGTTGCCTATGTGCTGGCCAGCATTCAGCTCCATATAGCATTGCAGGTCTTACTGCTGTTTTAAGGAATTATCCTTTTAACTTAAAGGAGATTTTGCGGTCACACAAAAACATTGCACCATTTCATCCACCCTGCTCTGATTCTATGATTTACATCCTCATCAATCTCTCCACCTTTTTGCAAAATGGAGCCCAAGTATTTAAAAACGTCTTTCTTGGGTACCTCTTAACCACTTAGATGCACGGGATCTTGGTCTACATCTCTTACCAGAAAAAAAACTCATATTTTAGATACTCAGTCTTGCTTCGACTTAATGTGAATCCTTTAGATTCTAATGTGCTTCTCCACAATTCAAGTTTTTTATTAACATCATCCTTGCTTTCATCAATAAGCACAATATCGTCTGCAAAAAACATACACCATAACACTTCCTCTTGAATATCTTTTGTTAGTTCATCTATAACTAAGACAAAGAGGTAAATTATATATATATATATATATATATATATATATATATATATATATATATATTCGAATAATGTACGTGTATCAAAAAGTATAAAAAGTAAATTATGATCTTGTACTGCTATTTTATACCTTGCATAAATCTTAACTATAAAAATGCCTTATTTTATTATAAAATATAATTTTGATGCAATGCAGTTATTTTTTTTTTAACAGTGGTCCATTTCCAAAAAAGTGATCTCCTTCTCGGGAAAAGAAATTGAGTGAAAGCAACAGGACAGGAATGAAAATAAATGTGGAAAATTTCTTGAATTATATTGCTATATGCCTATATATGGGTCGACTTACATGAAGAAGTTGAAACATGGAATATGGGTGAGATATAATTGTTAATAGGAGTTTACCTCTACCCTTTATTACTCTCAAACAGTCTATAGTCGATATTTATCATTCCAAATAATTAAGAAATCAAATTTGTCTATGTTTGGTTTTAGTTTTATTTTACGATATGTTAAAATATATATATATATATATATATATATATATATATATATATAGCAATTAATATTTCTTGCACTTAAATTGCGCTATGAAATAATGAGATCGCGTTCAATTATTTATTTATTTGGGCATATTTACACAATGAGAAATAATTTTTTATTTAAATTCTTAATAAAAATTTATAAATATAATATCTTCCTAGTTACAGCATAATAACATTTTCCTTTTCTTACACTAAATTGGAAATATTAATATTTTAAAATACATACTATTACATATTATTAATATTTGATATTACTTAATGTTTTAAAAATCATTTATATGTGTAATTTCAATAGGTAAAATTATAACATTAATGTTCAATAATGCGTATCCAAATTTTGTGACATTAATTATATTAGTCCCTACTCAATATAAAATTATAAACATAGATCTTCCAATCAGTACCTACCAAAAATTGTCGCCAAATTTAATAGATAATTTCCCAACAAAAATGACACATACACTATATGACTCCCTAATGTCGTTTGGCTTGACTCATGCTCTAAATTACATTATTGATCGATTCGGGTGGAGCGTGAATATTTGACTTGGATAAGTTATGGTTAATGTAGGATCTGTAAGTTTGCGGGTCTATAGAAGAGACTCTGCAATAGATCTTTATGCACTAACTGTTTCGAGGATAAAGGAGTGATGTGTGTGCACAATAATAATTAAGATAATAGGGATTAAAATGTTTATACTTGAAAGACTTAACTTTTTTATTTACATAAGGAATTATTCGAATGAGTGAGAGCCAGGGTATAAGATAATGAATTTTATCATCCTACTTCTTAATATTTGAACTAATCACTTATCTTTAATCTGTTGCTTTTAGCCAGAATGATTCGGAAACCATTTCATTATAAACATTTTCACTTAATAAATATAAATGTAATTTTTTCACATTTATTTATTTTAAATTAATTATTATAAATAAGAGCTATGAGATATTGATAAATTTGTTGGAGGTTATGAGGTTGAGGTTGAGAGAGAAGGGTTTAGAGGTGCTTGAAGTATTACACCAAGAGACATCAAGTTTGGAATGCTCAACAATGTTACCTCCAGCTTAGGAAACCTTAGATATAATGCAAACTATTGGGCTCCAGCCAATATGGACCCAAATAACCATGCTTTCACCTATTGGGCTTATAAGTTAACATACTATTGGATTATATTATTAATATATCCAACAATATCCTCTTATGTTCACATATAGCACAATCCAATAGAGTGATCAATATAATGTTCAAATAAATATGAATTATTCATATCCAGTCCAAGACAACTAACTCGGATCAATCAAAGAGTTTTAACTGTAAAACATTAAACTCAAAAGTCATTTTCAATCTAAATAAATAAATAAATCATCATTATCATGAATCTATTCTGAGACCAACATACCAAAGTAAATATTTAGAGTTTTAGATTCAATCTAAACTCATCCAAATCCCAACATCCAAAATAAGTCTCAAAATCAGTTCACAATCAACAATGTTCATAAATTAAAGATAGCAAAATGTAAGTCTCAAATAGATGGACTCCATCAAAATGGACAATAGCGGGTGAACTGTCAAGTCCCCACATACTCTAAATAATATATTCATTCATCAAGGAGGTGATCTTAGTCAAGGTCCCTCTCATTAAGCTCTCCTCCATCTCTGCCATCCTCTGTAGAATATCAAGTAAGAATTTCAGATTATTATGAATTCAATCAGTTGAATAATCTACCAAAGATGTCTAGTTCTACTAAAAGGACTTAGCATCATATCATCAGGCAAACAAGAACACATATTAATGTCATAAAGCATCGCAATATTATGTTCATAAGGATCAAGCCAGTTTCATAAATTATGTACAAGGCCTAAACAGTTTGTTTTGCAAAGAGCCATCAACTTAAGTTTATTTGTAAGAGAATAACTATTGTCTAGTTTCAATGAACAAAACCAATAGTCAAGTTACTCACAATAACCTAGTCATGTGATGTCAAGTTTCAATTAAGAGCATAACCCATAGGCTTTTTATGCAAACAACTATTTCAATGTTTCAATTTGGAATGTCACAATTACTGATTCCTCAAAGTCAAGTAATCTAGCATCAAGTTTGGAATGAGATCATTTAACCAAAAGGATGGTCCAACCAGGTTAGATTGTATCATCAAGTTTGGAATGACACAAGTTTCCCAGGTAGAACCTCTGAATCAGGTTTAAGTTATCTTCTTCAAGTTTGGAATGAGACAACTTACCCTTTTCAAATTAATCAGCAACTATGAACATCGATGAAACATATAAACAATGCTTATCATTTTGGCCAACAAAAGAAAGATTCGATAATTCAAAACACACAATTAAAAGGTAAGTAAATGGTAATTAAGATCTGTCTATATAGTCTTTAACCTCATTTCCCCCGCTGTTTTGAATAATCGATCTTTAGGCATATCTTTTGTGAGAGCATTAGCCAAGTTATCCTTCGATCTCACATCGATCAAGGTGATAACTCCTTGTTTTCTCAGATAATTCAACAACTCATGTCTCAATCTTATATGTCTTCTCTTTGAATTAAAAAGAGCATTTTTAACAACTTGGACAGCTGCTTGATTATCACAAAATAGGCTTAAAGAATTAATCTTTAGCCGAGTCAAAGGAATATCCATAATCAGATTCTTTATCCACTTTGCCTCTTCGCCGGCTAAGGCTAAAGCAAAAAGTTCTGATTACATAGACGACAATGCAATACAAGTTTATCTTTTGGATTTCCAAGCAATAGTAGCTCCACCCAAAGTGAATACATATCCACTTGTGAACTTACTATTTCTGATTTATAAACACCATGACGTATCAGAATATTAATCCATAATTGAAGGATAACCAGAGTAGCGTAGAGCATAATCTTTAGTACCTTTAAGATATCGCATCAGCCTATCAAGGGCATCCCAATGCTCTTTACTAGGATTACTAGTGAAATGACTCAGCATGCCAACTGTAAAGGCTATGTCAGGTCTAGTGCAACTTGCAGCATATATGAGACTACCAATCAGTTTTGAATACTTTAACTGATCCATACTGGTCTCTTCATGAGGACTCAGTCTTTTATTATAATCACATGGTGTCTCACTCAGTTTGCACTCACTGTATCCCCAGGTAGAAAGTAGCTGCTCAATATAATGAGTCTGGCTAAGGGAGATAACTTGCGTATCAAAGCTTACTTTCATACCAAGAATGGTATTAGCAATACCAAGATCTTTCATGTCAAATTCTTTAGCTAAATTAGCTTTCATGTCACTCACTACAGAATGATCAAAATCAAGAATTAACATGTCATCCACTAGTTGTCTTTACATCCATTTCACGCACTACATAGTGTTCAATAGATGTCAAAGCAAGAAGAATTCTTATAGTTGATAGATAACACACAGGTGAGTAGACACCAAAATAGTCTACTTCACTTTGTTGTCTATAGCCTTTAGCTACAAAATATGTTTTGTATCTGGCTATCGATCCATCATTATTCAGTTTCTTCTTCACAACCAAATTACAACCTATAGCCTTAGCCCCTTTCGGCAAATTGACTAGCTGTCAAGTATGATTATGCAGCTGAGAACTCATTTCATCATCTATGGCTTCCGCCCACAGTAGAGATTCCCTAGATCTCATTGCTTCCTAATAGGAGAATGGATCATCCTCTAGATGGTAAGTGACAAAGTCCTCGCCAAAGTCTTTAGGAATTCTCTCTCTCTCTTGTAGATACTCTAGCTGGAACTGATTCAACAACCAGTTATGTGGGGTAAGTGTCAAAAGGGCTTGCTTCAGATTTTATAGGAGATTCTAAAATCATATCTGTAGATCCAGAAAGACTCAAGTCATGATCTTTGATAAACTTATTCTCAAATAATTATGCATCTCTGGATTCTATCACCGTAGATGTAAATAGATCCAAAAATCTATTTGCAGCACTGTCTTATGCACTTCCTAGATATACACAGGTAATGGTTCTAGGTCCCACCTTATCTCTCTTAGGATCTTGTATTCTTACATAAGCAATACATCCCCAAGTCTTAAGAGTATCATATCTACAAGAGCGCTTATGCCATATCTCATAAAGAGTCATAGACAACTTAGAGAGCGGCAACCTGTTCGGGATGTGATTGGCAGTTAGAACTGCTCCTCCCCAATAGGAGGAAGGCATGCCAACTGTAAGTAACATAGAGTTTAACATTTCAATTAATGTCTTATTCTTGCGCTCAGCAACACCATTTGATTGGGGTGAGTAAGGAGCAGCGGTTTCAAGTATTATGCCCTCC
>NW_026897282.1:0-30310 GCF_033153095.1 Gastrolobium bilobum | reverse complement strand
ATATCTTTTTCTTATCGATTATGACATCATTATCATTAGCCAAGTTGAATTACTCAATTTATTTCAAAACATTGCCTGTATGTAAATTGCAAATAGACAGCTAACTGAAATACCTCAATATATAATAAAAGTGAGTATCTAAAATCACGGAACTACAACACGTAGTCAGGACATAATCCTGATACATTATTACAACTCAAATCTAAACTAAGAAATAGTCAATCAATGTGGCATGGACCAATCCCCATGCTCACCAAATAAGGCAACAAAGCCAAACATAGTCTCAATGACAGCAACATAATAATAACAAGCTAATAGCATATCATTAGCAGATATAATCCAGCATCCAAACATATCATCATATAAACAGCAATATCAGCTAAGCTTCGGTCTCCTACCGCTAGAGGTCTCAACTCCTGCAATACCTGAACCTGAAAATGGTGCCCCAAACGTGGGGTGAGATCTCTAAACAGAAATCTCAGTAAGACAAGGGGTCCTCAATGATATTCCACCCCAAGCTCACATACATGTGCAATATAAGTTCTAAAAGCAGTTTAACAGTATAAGTTCTAAAACAGTGCAATGCAGCAGATAATCATGTCATGTATGTTATAACCATTCTACTGATCAGAGAAGTGCAGGAATACATCTATTGCTTTACGTTTCATGTCTTTAGGCTTCTCACAAAGCCATAAGCCCTTACTCACTTGATTCTGACTTAGGTTATTCATTACAGAAGTCTACATAAGCCAATCATGGGTCCACTAATCCAAAATGGAATTCTGTATGAACAGTACCGTTACAGTTCTCGAAAACCCAGAATATCTAGATATTTGTCGGGGACATATCCGGATATCCCATCCGGATATCATATCCGAATATCAACAGACCCCGTATCTGGATACCAATATTCGGATATTATATCCGGATATTTCGTGACATAATGCAGTTTCTGCATTTCACGAGATATCACTCCAAAGGTTCGGTTTTTAACACTTTAAAACGTTAAAGCATGTATCTTTAAACCCCTCTAGGTTAGTTATCACGTTGGTTACTTGTTTAACTCATTAACATACAAAGACTCAACCTTTAACCTAAGAAAACTCAAGATCAAGGTAGGGAACATACCTAAAGCCGGTCTACTGTCGGAGAAGCTCGTCCTCTCACTCCTAAGTACACTTCTCATGAGTTCTTCCTGCACATTGCACTTTGACCATCGGAATGATCTTGCTCCTCAGCTTCTTCTCGCCACGATCGAGAATCTTGAGTGGTTCGACGGGAATTTTCAAGTTCTTCCGAACTTCCACATCATCCGGTTGCACCACGTGCGAAGGATCTGCTATGTACTTCTGAAGCTGAGACACGTGAAACACGTCGTGGATATTGGCCAAGTTCGGAGGCAAGGCAAGCCGGTAGGCAATACTCTACTAAGGATCTGATATGGCCCAATGAATCTCGGGCTCAACTTCCTCCCTCCGAGGGCCCGACCAACACCGGTGACAAGTGAAAGTCTCACAAACACGTACTCACCCTCACTGAATTCCAGTGGACGATGTTTGACATCGTAGTAACTCTTTTGGCGATTCTGCGCCTGCTTTAGTTTATCTCTGATCATCTGGATCTGCTGGGTAGTATCTTGGACAAAGTCCAAGCCAAACAACTCCTTATCTCCAACCTCAGACCAGCAGGTAGGAGTCAGACACCTCCTACCATACCACGCCTCGTAGGGTGCTATGCCCAGGCTAGCATGGAAACTGTTGTTGTACGAAAACTCCACCAATGGTAGTTACCTATCCCATGCAGAACCTGCTCCAAAGAGCAAGCCCTCAACATGTCCTCCAAGGTCTGGATGGTCCGCTCAGTCTGTCCGTCAGTCTGAGGGTGATAGGCTGTACTCAATCTCAATTGAGTACCAAAAGCTCCCTGCAGCGCCTCCCAGAATCGAGATGTGAACTTCAGGTTCCTATCACTGATGATACTCTCGGGCACCCCGTGAAGCCTCACGATCTCGCGAACATAAAGTTTGACCAATTTCCCTAAAGAGAAGCTCACCTTTTACTGGAAGAAAATGGGCAGACTTCGTCAGTCTGTCCACAATGACCTAGAAAGATTCACAACCAGCCTGAGTCTTAGGCAAACCTATCACGAAGTCCATGAAAATGCTCTCCCATTTCCACTGCGAAATCTCACGAGGTTGAAGCTTACCAGACGACTTCTGGTGTTCTATCTTCACCTTTTGGCAAACAAACATTTGGACATGAAAACAACAATGTCCTTCTTCATTCCAAGACACCGTCCTGGTTCTTCACAAAGTCCAGGAACTCTCTCTGCACTTGCGCCTCTTGGATCTATTCCATGAGCTCAAACTCAACTCTCACAGCCTTCGTCTCGATAAGTGCATCCCCAAACAAGGAAGTCACCGTCAAAACTCAAAACTTCTCAAAAACATCAGAACGACCTTCAATTTTCTGGGATCATCAGTCACTTCTCAATAGAGGTGACCTGACCCCAGATACTCTAATACACACAAAACTTGAGTGAGTTTGGTTCTATTCCATGACTCTAACATCGACAAGACTTACAAATTAACAATTCATTATTTTCAAAATAAATTCATATTCCTTTCACAGTACGAAATCATAATTATGTTCATTTCTACCAATACATGTTAGTTAACATGCTCATTCACATAGTAACGTACCTTAGTTCACGTACACCTGCAAAATTTTCAATTTCAATAACATAATAAATCAAAAACTCTATGCAACAGTATACCTCAATCTCCATGGCATCTGCAAAATCAAGAGTCAATTAAAGGTGAATAACATTGATACATTACAACAGTTTATCATACTTATTTCATGATTTACACTACCCATGGTGTTAGCATGCCAACTACTTATAAAGCATATCAATAATCAACATAAGAACCTAGAGTCATGGAGACCACTCAACCCACAAACTACTTGTACATGTACAAGATTCGCATATACAAGATCGCGCGTGGCCTTGCCACAAGGTCCAAGTGTTACACACTTGAATTTCCTTGAAGAGAATTTCCCATTCTTAAACAAAGCACCATCACAATAATGTAATGACATAAGGCATCTTACCTTACAACAAAATGACCGGTGCTCCCCATGGAGACACGCTCGGTCGAAAGAAGTCTTTCGCTGAAAGATCCTCACTATGCTCCTACAACTCCACCAACTCTAGTGGCGACATCCGATACGGAGCTAATGAAATAGGCCCCACACCAGACCACAAATCTATGGAGAACTCTATCTCCCTCTGTGGTGGAAACTCAGGAATCTTCCCAGGGAACACCTCGAGGAATTTCCCCACCACAGGAATGCCAGTGATATCCTCCTATGTCCCACTCACCAAACCTCCCAACATGGCATAACCAAATGTCCCTGCTCGCAAGGCTCTCCTAGCCTGCATCACAGAAACAAAAGGCGAGGAACTGACTGTGGAATCACACGGAGACACATCACTCGCTACACATAGCAATCAATCATCACACAATTTCTGGACAACCAATCCATGCCCAGAATGATTTCCAGATTAGCCATCGGCAATCCAATCAGATCTACCGAGTAGTCACGGTCATCCCACTAAAACACGACATCTCGATGTACAGTGGTAGAATCACACTTTTCTCCGATGGCGGTGGTCACCCGCAACGGTGGAGAAAGCCCAGACATGGGCAATTCAAGCCCCACAGCAATCGGGGTTGCAATAAAAGAATGCGTAGCCCCAGAGTCAAACAATGCATCAACAAAAGATCCACCAATGGAAACAGTACCTCTGACAAGGTTCGGAGCTCGGTCCGACTGCTGGCGATCCAACGTATACACACGCCCAGTGGCTGGTGGCACAACGAGTGCTGCTGTAGCAGTCAAAGGAACCATCTGTATCGGAACTGCCTGAATCGCTGCAGCCCTCGCCGTCGACGACGGACAGTCTCGAGAGTAGTGGCCCTCCTTGCCACAATGAAAACAGATCAACTGACCAGTAGCACAACGTCCTGCATGCTCCTTTCCGCACCCCGCACATCTAGGAGTGGAAGGAGGTCTAGCAAAACCTCCTTGCTACGAAGAAGTCTTCTCGAACTGACTAGGCGCCTGCCTAGCAGCTAACTGCTTCTCGTTTCCCTTTCCAACAAACTTCCTGTCTTTCCAGGAAGTGGAACTACCAGTTCCTTTCACCTCCGCTACATTGGCCCTCTTGGCCTTGCTCACAATGCAGACGTCCTCAATGTCTCGACACTGCTGAATCAAAGTGCCGAAATCTCTGGATGCAGCTACAACAATCCTGTCATCTATCTCCTCATTAAGTCCCCTACGGAACTTAGCAGCCAAAAACATTAGAGTAGGCATAGCCATCCGAAAGTGTGCAAACTTCACCAGCTGATTAAACTTAGCCAGGTACTCGTCAACAGACAACGATCCCTGCACTAAACTGTCGAACTCCCTCTGCTTCCTCTCCTGCGCATCATAAGGGAAGTACCGACCCAGAAATCAATCTTCAAAGAATGGCCATGTCATCACATGACCCTGCATCTCAAAGGTGTGAGAGGTGTTCGTCCACCACTCATGAGCATCGCCCTCTAGCAAGTACGTCGCAATCATCAGCTTCTGCGGGTTGGTGCACTGCATGACTCTGAAGATCTTATCCAACGCCTGTAGCCATCCACGTAGGGTTCCATCACCCCAATCAAAGGAGTGGCACCCTCAACGTGACTCTGGCTAACATCCTGAAGACTAGGTGAAGGCGGCGGTGGTGGCGGTGGCGGTGAGAATTGACCCTCGTTGCGGCCAGCTCGCATCTCCTCCAAGATGACCCTCATCATGGTCAAGTTCACCAGTCTATTTGCCTCAAGGACATCTTCTGTGGCCTTCCAGTTTGCCTCTCGAACGATGTCTATCATTGCCAAGTTGGCCAATATAGTGGCCTCCTGATCGGCTAGTCTAGCCGCCTGCATCTCAGCCAATGCAATCAGGACAGGATCCGACTGATCCTCGTTCGTCTCGCGGTTTCTCCTAGGCATTACCATGATTCTGCATAAGTTACACAAAGAATGAGTTGATTAGGCCCACGCGATGTGGTCACACATGCATCATCATTGTAAAACCCAAAAGAGGAAACACACAAGACAGGCTCGCAATGAAACATCCTAAGTTATTGCAATACATACAGACTTTTCCCTATAAAGTGCTCTGATACCAAACAACTTAATACCCCGTGTATACCCGGTTTGTTAACATGTCATCGTATTAAGCCACGCTTAATTAAAAAGGCGAAATATCTTTTCCTTATCGATTATGACATCATTATCGTTAGCCAAGTTGAATTACTTAATTCATTTCAAAACATTGCCTATATGTAAATTGCAAATAAACAGCTAACTGAAATACCTCAATACATAAATAACTGTGAGTATCTAAAATCACGGAACTACAACACGTAGCCCGGACATAATCCTGATACATTATTACAACTCAAATATAACCTATGAAATAGTCAATGAATGTGGCGTGGACAATCCCCATGCTTACCAAATAAGGCAATAAAGCCAAACATAGTCTCAACGACAGCAACATAATAATAACAAGCTAATAGCATATCATCAGCAGATATAATCCAGCATCCAAACATATCATCATATAAACAACAATATCAGCTAAGCTCCGGCCTCCTGCCGCTAGAGGTCTCAACTCCCGCATTACCTGAACCTGAAAATGGTGCCCCAAACGTAGGGTGAGATCTCTAAACAGAAATCTCAGTAAGACAAGGGGTCCTCAAGAATCTTCCACCCCAAGTTTACTTACATGTGCAATATAAGTTCCAAAAGAAGTTTAACAGTATAAGTCCCAAAATAGTGAAATGCAGCAGATAATCATGTCATGTGTGTTATAACTATTCTACTGATCAGAGAAGTGCAGGAATACGTCTATTACCCACACAGTACACGCCCATGATGTACCCACCTACAGGACCACCCCATGGCTTCCTGTCTAGGCGAAACACCACATACATATCATAAAGCAATTGCACTTAACAACTCAATAGCATTTCAATAAAACAGTACATGAAAACATATCATGCATATAACCATCCCCCTATGGGACATGGTGGAACAAACAATGGCTAAACCGAGGACACAAAAGCTTACCTTGCAAGCTAACAATCCAAGCCAGCCAGGAGTCCAACCAAGTTCAAAGCCCAAACACAGCAGAATCACAATCTATTTACGACCAGCAAACGTATCAATATTCAACTCAACAAGCATAAGACATAAAGACAATGCCTTTCCTTTATGTTTCATGTCTTTAGGCTTCTCACAAAGCCATAAGCCTTTACTAACTTGATTATGACTTAGGTTATTCATAACAGAAGTCCACATAAGCTAATCATGGGTCCACTAACCCAAAATGGCATTCTATATGAACAGTACCGTTACAGTTCTCGGATACCCAAAATATTCGGATATTTGTCTGGGATATATCCAGATATCCCTTTCGGATATGCATATCCGGATATCCATATTCGGATATCAACAGACCCCATATCCGGATATTTTGCGACATAATGCAATTTCTGCATTTCACGAGATATCACTCCAAAGGTTCGGTTTTTAACACTTTAAAACGTTAAATTATGCATATTTAAACCCCTCTAGGTCAGTTATCACGTTGGTTACTTGTTTAACTCATTAACATGCCAAGACTCAACCTTTAACCCAAGAAAACTCAAGATCAAGGTAGGGAACATACCCAAAGCCTCAAAACAGAAGCTTGAAGTGCTCTTGGAGCTCTCCCTTCAGCCCCAAAGGTTCTGACTTGCAAGTGTACGAAAATGGCACACCACCAAGGTTCCTCCTTACCAAAAATGGCTTCTTGGACCAACACCAACAAGACACAAGCTCTCAAACAACTCAAACAATGAAGTCAGCGCCACAACTCCTACGTATAGTGGTTAAACAACCAGAAAAGGCTCTCACTCTCCCTCACAAGACCAACTCTTACTCAACAATGGTGTTTTGGAGAAGGTTTCATGGAGAAAGGTGGCTCCTTGGTCTCAAAATGGAGAAGAGAAGACAATAAAGAGGTGGAGGCTGCTCAGCTGAAGGTCTCCCACGTAGAAGGCACTAAACAATGACCTAGGATCATGTGCCAAGGCTATTTATAGGCCACTTAAGTCTTAATCGTACTGTATTAGCGCTAATAGCTACGCTTAGCATTTTAATCCCAAACTTAAGATTCTGAACCTACTTATTTTTCTAAGATTTTTCATATTTTTATTTTATTTTTTCCAGCACCTTTCTGATATGCGCTTTTCCATAGCCAATATCACTTCTGGCACCAGTTCTCATTATTTTAACATGAAACTTGTTATCACAGTCCTATATATTATTCTAGGAATATTCATGCACTTATTATAATTTTCCGAGATACTTCATCGGTACGCATTTATATCGAGTAGCAGAACCGATATCTGCACTTTTCGTCAGAAAAGTGACTTTCAGCATTATTAATTACTTACCATAATTATTTAAGCCTTCTCATAATTATTAGGGTCAATTATGGAATTATTTTCTAATTTCTCATAATTCATTAATTAACTTCCTTAATTAACGGTGCGAGTTCTTACATCCAGCACCGTCAATATAACAGTAAAACGGTCCTTGGAGAATCTCTCTACCTCACACATGTATGTATGTATGTATGTCAATTGTGCAAATAGCTGTCTAATATTCCTGCTAGTGCCTCACACATCCTCAGAATACACCCGACAATATCCTAACAATCCCTCGGGGTAGACATACCTTAAACAGGAGGTTCTAGACAAATAATCGTATAGCCAGAGAATAATGTATGATTTACGCAACCGTGTAACATATATAGGAATTACACAACCGTGCCACCTACCTGTGTAAGATTCCCTCTTACACCGCACCACAAACATCACACATTATGCATTACATTCAATTTTTTGCATAACCATATATAAAACCAAAACCCACCACCGGGCTTAGTGGAACAATAAGGGATCAATTCCCAAGGTCCGAAAGCTTATTGCAAGCGCTTTCCAACCAAATGCTTTCTTCTAAAGCATAACAATTCCACCCACAAGAAATTTACAACAACCTTAATTCTCAAACGGTTTGAAATTGACAGTTACGTGAGACAGTGTGTAAATTATGTGTCTGTTAAGGAAATTTAGTTAGTTGAATCATGAAAATATCATGATAATAGATGTAAGGATACAATTCATGCCTAACAAGTCAATTAGAACCTAAAAAGGACATAAGTTGTGTTTAGAGACAAAAATACAGAAATTGTGTAATGGGGGTATTTTGTTAATTTTGCAAACTAGATCTGATCTGAGTTCTGACAGCCTAGTTAAATTCTCTGGTAAGTTCTAAGGTTTGTATATGTGTTTAAATTAAATAATTGATGTGTAGAATAATTTAAATAAATAGGTCAAAGATTGATTAATTAAAAAGTCAACTAGTTTAAAAAGTAAGCTCAAACTTTACACCTAGGATTAATCTTTGGTCAACGATGATTGTCTTGCTTTCTATGCTATTTGTGATGTGTAATTATGTTATTTTATGATTTGTTGGTCAAAGATTCAAGTGTGTGATGTGTAAATTGAAAACCAATAAAAATCAAGTTACTTTATACTTTGAAAAAGTCAAAAATTGTTGCTATTCCTCCTCCCACTTGTAGAAGTCGGTTCATGCCTTATTTTTCCCCATTTCCACGATGCAAAATCTGATGGAAATGAAGCTTGGCTTGTCTTGAAAGCTTGGTTAAAGTTTGATAAAAATATCCAAGTTAAAAAGGTGAAAAAGTCATAAAACTAAAGCTTTAAACCTTTTAATTTAAAACCACTTATCATCTTATTTTTCTTTCTTCAAGACACATAAATATCTCTTCTTCTCCTCCTCCATGACCTTAGCATCCATGGCGAGTGAGAGCTTGAGAGAACTTAATTTCTAGTCATAATTTCAAGAAAGTTTCAACATGAAAAAGATTCCTTGTGAGCAAAAGCCCTAAAACCATACACCTTCTAGCCTTGTATTGAGTGAGATAATCCCTTTTAAAGGTTGAATATGGATGCTACACTTTGGTGTTTTGGATGTGTTTTGTTTGGTTTTTATGTTGGAAAAAGCTTAAGGTTACCTAAAGGAAGCTATACAAGGTAATTGCTAACAACTTTGTTGATTGGATGATAATTTATGAATATTTGTGTTCTTGTATTCAATATGAATTTCTATGTATGTTGATGATGAATTATGAAGTGGTTTTGTTTTGGAAATTAGTTGTTTAATCTTGTAAATTGAAGACAATATCTTGAATTCTTGAAAAATTGCAAGAATCAAACGTAACTCTAACCTTTCAATTTCGGCCATAAATAGTAAATTAGGGTTTGATATGATTTGATGATGCTTACATGTTAATTGATGTGGTGTTATGTTTAATTGATGATTTAAAGTTTAATTAATGGTTTATAAGTTAAGAAAAATGCTTGCAAAGTGTTGATGTTCAAGTTGTAAATTTGACTATACATACTAAGTGTGTGATAATGATATGATGGTATATGATTGATGATGGAATTAAAGTTGTGTGATGATTTGTTAATGAATTGTATGATTAAAATACAAAGAAATCCTAAGTCTTTAATTATGCATCAATTCGGCCAAGTGTAGTTAATTTAGGGTTTGTGTGCAAAATGATCAATTGAATGTTTGTAGCATGAATTCAATGTGTGTATGATGGTGTGGTGTCACTTGATTAAAGTTTGAATGCATAAAAGTCATGAAATTTAACTATGCACGATTCGGCCATTTCAAGTTAATTGGGTATCCATGTTGTATAATTTAATTTGAATGATGGTATATGTATTTGATGTATAATAAAGTGTAAGTGAATGGTTGGTTTAAGAGTTTGAACTTGTGAAAGTAATTTGACACTTAAAGTATATAAAATCAATGATTTGAAAGCTAAATTCTTGTATATGCTTTGATGCATGATTAAATGTTAATGTGGTGTAAAGAATGACGAATGAGAAACATGAAAATGTGTGTGATGTGTTGTGTATGATTCGACCATGTTGGGTAAATTTGGTTAAAATTGAAGTTAATTGATAACTAACCCATAAAGTCTTAAATGAAGAGTGTGTAAGTAAGTTTGAATGATTAAGTCTCTAATTGGTAATATGTGGTTATAGGTTTAACTTAATATTAAGTTTAAAGATAGGTTGACTTGTGGCATGGGCATGAATTGTTACGAGTGAATTTGTAAAGAGTGTAATGTGGATTGCAAAAGATATGAATCTTGTGTTACAGGTTGTTGTGTGTATGTCAAATCTGATGTATATCTGGATACAGGAGTGAATCGGGAGATGTAGTGATTCCTGATCAGTGTTCGGAGGGTTTGACTTGATTACTTGTTGTACAAGTAAGCTTGATAGGAGCTATTAGAGGTAAGCTTTTGGTTTAGGAGGATTCTTCCACTTTGTTTGTTCTAACAGGATTTTATTATCTTGGAGGTATATTTGTATGTTTGTGTTTTGTGATAGTCGGATATATAGTGTAGTTGCATTCATAAAGATTATAACATGTTTTGATGTGATATGTTTTGTGGTATATAGGTTCTTGTACAATGAACATTTTTAGATAGGCCATGCTTGCACCTGAACTGGTTGGCTCTGGTTGCTTTTGAGATTTAATTCCTGGAGTTATCTGTGCAGACGAGTAGTCTGATATTATTTTGTGACTATATGATGTATGTTATACTATGTATCCGACCTTTTATACAGGAAAGTGAACTCATGGATGGAGACTTCTCCATAAATCTTGAGTTTTCTATATTTTATTTCTCACCCCGTGTTGTGGGGATATATTTCAGGTATTCCAGCAGTTGTTGAGCAGTCATCTCAGGGAAAGAGGCCTGTGCAGAGTGGCTAGTGTTGGAGTTGGATTTTGCATTTTGATCTGTGTGTGTATATATATATATATACTTTTCGAGGCATATGTAGTATCCATGCATGTTACCAGTTGTTATCTTTTTGAAAGGCATGTTTAGCCTTAATTTGACTATCAGTAATGAAGTATGAATTTCTGTATGTAATTGCGTATTGGCTTTAAGCCATAGTTCAATACGAGGTATTTCAGTATGTGTTGTATCTGCTGCAATTTAAGATTCGCAGGTTTAATTGTGTTCAGGACTGACACTGATTTAGATTCTATGTGAATTCATGGATGAATTCTAAGTCTGATAGTGTTTAATTATGTTTTGTGTAGATTTTCTGTATTACAAGAATTTGGATTTATCCGAATTATAGTCGTTATGTTGCCATAGGTTTTCTATTCGGAATGGTCTCTATATTTGGATGGAATATATTTTTCCAGTATAGATATAACTAGAATAGACATAAGTAGATCGTTCAAGAAATTTGTACAGGTATGGGACTGTGCAAATCATAATATTCGGAATTAAGTTTTGTATGTGGCAATATGGGGAATTATAGGTAATGCGTTAATTGTCAACAAAATGTAAATCAGAACGTTAATAGGATAAAAGAAAAAGTTTATTCGTATTTTTTTTATATAACTAGAATAAATACGCATGTTAAGCCTTTTGCTTAATTCATAATTTGTAGAGCGCTAGTGTACCATATGTAGGTTAACTCACCGGCTGCAGACAAGGTGTTACATTTATGGTATCAGAGCAGTTTGGTCTAGGAAATTCCTTTCGTATTACCAATTTGATGTTATGAGTAGCTTTTAGATTGTTACTATGAGTATGCATGTGTGATCACTAAGTGTGGGCTTGATCAACTCATTTCTTTGTGTGACATGTGCAAAATCATGTTACCTCCTAGAAGGACTTGGGGAACATCTAATCCATCGCTGGATCCAACAACTATAGCTTTGGCTGGTATTCAATAAGTAATGGAAGCGAATACGCAGGCAGAAGCTGAAATCAACAGGCATGCATATCAGGCTATGTTGAACGAGAACAGGGTGAATAATCAGAATATGTTTCGGGCTATGCTAGAAGAGTTTAGGACGGGTGGAAATGCTTATCCGCCACCACCTCCACAACCTCAACCGTCGCCACCTCCCCCATCTCATCATACGTTTCCTATGTTAGGTGATGATAGTGAAGTAAGTCATCAAGGAAATGCTGGACATGAAGAATCTAACCATGACGCGGGTGTTGTACAACCGCAGATGATTAAGGATGATGATGAAGCTATGGAAAGACAGTTGAACGCTTTCAGGAAACATTAGCCTCCGCCGTTTAAGGGTGGATATGATCCGACAGAAGCTGCTAGATAATTGCAAGCCATGGATAAGATTTTTAAAGTTATGAGATCCAAAGATCCACAAAAATTGGTGTTTGCTACGTATATGTTACAGGATGATGCAGATGACTGTAGGATGAATATCTTTTTTTTTTTTTGGAGTTACCCAACCCTAATTACCTCTTTGTAGGATGAATATCTCACAACCTTTAGAGAAACAAGGTTAGCAGATTACTTGGGATTTGTTTGAAGGTCTTTTCTTAGACATGTATTTTACTAGAGAAGCTAAGGAAAGTAAGGAGAAACAATATCTGGAGCTGAAGCAGGGAACAATGATTGTTGATCAATATCTGGCTAAGTTCAATGAACTGGTAAAGTTTGATCATTACAGGAAGGTTTTACCTACTCTTGTTGAACAAGCAGTGAAGTTTCAATGGGGTTTATCTGAGATGTTGGCAAAGAAGATTTCAGGTTATGCATCTAGAGACTTTCCTACTCCAAATAAGCAATGTAAGTATGTAGAAGAAGTTTATGGCGCGTATAAGAAATCAACTGAGGTGAAGGAAGTAACTACTAAAGCTGGACCGAGCAAAGTTCCTTTCTGGAAAAGAAATAAAGGCATGATTTTTCAAGCGAGATAACCTGGTGATAAATTTTAAAGGACTTGGAAACCATAGAATGGTAATCCTAAACATATTCCAAAATGTGCCAAGTGTGGTAAAAATCATTTCGGTTGTTGATTATCAACTTTTGACATCAAATTAGTCTTTTAATGTTGAATTAAATTTATACGAGATAAAATTATTACTTATGACAGAGCTTGAGATTTTAATTTTATTTTTCATAATTTTGATTTATTTTGAGGTTATATTAATTTTTATAATAATAAAATTTATCCCAACCCCAAAATGATTATCTCCCTTAACATGAAAAATGCTATACCATTTATTGTTTTTTTGTGTGGATAAACCAGTCCTTCATTGGTATTATATGAATATTTTTATATATTTATTATCAAATAATGAAATTGATAATATGTAACTTTTTATCATAAAATTGAGATTTCAATTTAAATTAAGGGAGGTGTATTGGATTAGGATTTTAAAAGATTTTTTTGAGATAAAAAATCTTATAGATTTTAAAAGACTATTTAGAATTGGAGGAATTTTAAATGCTTTTTTAAAAGACTTTTTTTTACAATCAAGATTTCATTATTAAGTATCTGTGTTGTGATAAGATGAGGAATGCAGGGTTTGAGCGTGTTATTAAGTATTTTGATGAAGATGGTGATGGTAAGATTTCTCCCTCTGAGCTAAGTAACCGGGTAGGCATGATGGGTGGTGAGTTATTGTTTAAAGAAGCTGAAATGGCTATTGAAGAATTGGATTCTGATGGTGATGGGTTGCTGAGTTTGAATGATTTTGTTGTGTTGATGGAAGCAGCAGGGGAAGAGGAGAAGTTGAAGGACTTGAGAGAAGCTTTTCAAATGTATAATGATATTGAAATGTGTGGGTTTATAACACCCAAAAGCTTGAAAACGATGCTTGGCAAGTTAGGAGAATCAAAATCCGTGGAGTAATGCAGAGTGATGATTGGTCACTTTGATTTGAATGGAGATGGGGTGCTTAGCTTTGAAGAATTCAGAATCATGATGCAGTGATGTTGTCTACATTTATTGTTCAAGGCTTCAATCGGTATGGAGGGTTGGATTTGATTCATTTATTTGTACACATTTTCAGTCTATAGATTCGTTGTTTTGCTTTTGTAAAGATCCACACTGCATTGATTAGCTTCATGTATTACTTTGCTTTGTGACTACGTTTTGTGATGCTGTTTCACTTTTGTCCCATTCTCTTCACCTTCATAAATAGCATTAGACGTCAGTAGTGGAATAATCAAAATCTGATGATAAGTTATCTGCAGTAAGCCCAATACGACGTTATTTTGAGACAAAAATCATTTTGTTTTTGTAATTTTAATTTATTTCAGGGTTATAATAGTCTTTATATTTATAATTTTTTAATATTGCAATACTAAAACAACGTCGTTTTGAGAATAAATGCAGATAACTTATCTGCAGTAACTACAGAAATATTTTTCCTTTTTTTTAAAGTTAAAATTATTTTGCATTTCAAAGAATATATAAAAAGAATTTTGTTAGTTAAAAATAATGTTTGAATATTAAAATTAATAAATATATTTTATCTATAAATTTACTATAAAAGATATGTGATGGTAATCATGATGGTGTAGTTGGGGAGAAATTTAACTTTTGCTTCAAACTTTTTCGTAAATAAGAAATCTTGGTTGTAACTGTGGAACCAATGCACTCAAAATGAAGATTTGAATAGTGCATATTTGAACTGAAAAAAGAAAGTGCATATTTGAGTAATGGGTGCAAATGGAAGAGATAGTAGTATAACCCAGAAGAGGCATAATATAAGAACTAGTAGCCAAACAATAGTAGCAACTCTGTGTGATAATTTTGTGTTCTTATATATGCCCCAGAGAATATTAGTCACATTTTGTGTTCTTCTGAATGGGACTGCTTGGATTCCTCACTCACAGAATCATCATCTTGTATGACGTTACATTCTCAGGCTTATCGCCTAGGTAGAACATGTAACACCCTGTGTGCACCCGGTGTATTAATCATATCATGGTAATATGCACAGCTAAATAAATGCGGAAGCTAACTTTTTTCAATTATGAAACTTAACATATTTACCAAGTGGATTTACTTAATTCTTTTTCAAAAGCCGCCTGTATGTAAATTATAATAAATAACTATACTGAATAACCTAATAACATAAATAATATATCAAGTCACGGAACTACAACACGTAGGCCGGACATGTCCTGATACAATAATACAACTCAAGTCTGAATACACATAGCTTATACCAATGTGGCATGGACAACCCTCATGATCACAAAATAAAACAACATAATCATCACGTCTCAAGTACAATAGTCATATAATATCAGGGCATAGTCATATCCTAACATAACAGTCAAAGTATGCAACATATCATAAGCTAAACTCCGGCCTCCTGCCGCAAGAGGTCTCAATCTCAAGAACACTTATACCTGAAAATGTGCCACACATAGGATGAAATTTCTAACAAGAAATCTCAATAAGACAAGGGATCCTCAAGGACTATTCTGCCCCAAGCTCACTTACAAGTATATAATAAGTTCAAAAAGTTAAGTACAATGCATGAACATGCAGAAACAATATCATGATGACAATATATCCAAATACTCCAAAAGTCATGTACCACAATTCATATCTCATATGATGTATGCAAGTGTGGTCCAACTGGCCAGGGAACATGATAGGATTTACATACGTTCGCGACCTATCTAAACATAAGGGTCGCAGCCTTATGTCTCACACCAGGGTCGCATCCTGATCGTGCAAGTAATCAACATCACATCCATACATTACATCAACATGCATATCCACATATCTCAGGCATATATCATTTGCATAAAACATACCATATATATAAACCACCCTCCCATCGAGGTCGGTGGAACAAGTAACTGACCAATCCGAGGACCAGAATCTTACCTGTACTGCCAAAATCCTTATCCAAATGCTCGGTATAAACAGACATACCAATAGTCACACAGTCCGACAAATGCAATCTGTTTTATGTAAAAATATCATTAATAATTTACAAAAAAAAAAAAAAAATATCATTAATAAACAGATCCTACAATTTCATGACATTTAGACTACGTTTTCTTTTTCATTTTGTGACTGCAGGCTTCTTCCTTTATCAAATATTCTAAGATTTTACTATGTTAAACTATACATATTAATATTTTCAATGATATACTTTATGTCTCAATCGGAGTTGTATAACTCCGGTTATATTTTTCGCAAAGTGACTGTTGCAAACTGAATTTCCAGCAACCTAGTCGCGAATTAAAAGTAACACTGAGGTCAAATAACTTATCCAATGTCTACGAAATTTTTCATGGTTGTATCACTATTTGTTAGCTTCACATAGGTCTAAACGGCACCCAATTTGTGTAAACTATGTTCACTGTTGATTCCTGTACTCGGGTAATAGGGTATGTACACGGGTAAGTTGCTCAGAACATCTACCCGGGTAGGGTTGAAGATGTACTCGGGTAGAACATCAGTAGAACCCAGATTTCGATAAAAAATGTCAATTTTTGCAAACCAAAACCACAAATTATCATTTTTATGGTTCATAGAGGTTCAAGTTACCCTTTTAATGTATGTTCTATCTTGTAGTCCACTCAGTTATCATTTTTACTCATTAAACATGTTCAAAACTCAATCTTTTCAACAAAATTCAAGAGAGAGGGTTGAGAGGTATACCCAAGGCTTCTAATACAGAAAAAGAAGGATATTTGAAGACGTTGATGCTACCATCAGCTACTGCCCAACCTCACCCACGAAAATGGTATTCAAGTTTGATTTTTTCTCCATTAAGAGTAGCTCTAGGTGGCCAATGGTGTGTTTGGTTTTTCTTGAAGGCAAAACTATGGAGTTGTGAAGAGAGAAAGGATGGCAGCCAAAATGCACCAGAAAACCCACGTAGAAGAATGCAAAATCTGACCTAGAGAAGTGTGCATTTAGTATTTATAGTACGCTTAAGTTTAATCCATCGGTATTAGCATTAATAGTTACGCTTATCATTTTAATCTCAAACTTCATATTCTGAACCTAGCCATTTTTCTCAGATTTGTCATATTTTTATTATAATTTTCCCAACACTTTTCTGGTACGCGTTTTCACGTTGCCGATATTAGTTCTGACACCAATACTTATTATTATGACTTCAAACTTGATATTCTTGACTTAAATATTATTCTAGAAATATTCATGTACCTATTATAATTTTTCGGGATACTTCACCGATACGCTCTTATACCGTGAAGCAGAACCGATATCTGCACTTTTCGTTAGAAAAATGGCTTTCAACATTATTAAGCCCTTATATTAATTATTCAAGTCTTCCCATATTTATTCTACATCAATTATGGAATTATCTCTTAATTTCATAATTAAATCATTTAAATTCCTAATTTAACAGTGTGGGTTCTTACATAACACCACAAACATATCATTAAGGCACTTGCACTTAACATCTCAATAGCATTTCAATAAACATCATTTCATGAAAACACATCATGCATATAAACCATCCCTCCATGAGGTACGGTTGAACCAACAATGGACAAAACCGAGGACACGAAAGCTTACCTTGCAAGCTAACAACCCGAAGTCAAAGGTCAACACCAGCCCAAGGTCCACAAACAACAAAATCACAATCTGTTTAGACCAGCAATCGTATCAACATTCATATTCTAAAAGTTCATGACACAACGACAACGTTTTCTTTTTCGTTTCATTCCATTAGGCTTCTGCCAAAGCCATAAGCCCTTAATCCAATTGATTCTGACTTCGTTAAATTATTACAGAGGTTCAACTTAACTAATCACGGGTCCACAAACCCTATATACCATTCTGTATGAACAGAGCAGTCACCAACTCGAAATTCTCAGAATATCCGGATATCTCCAAACCCATATCCGGATATTAATATCCGGATATTTCGCAATAGAATGCAGTTTCTGCATTTCGCGAAGATATCCTTCCAAGACTCAGTTTTTAACACTTATACACGTTAAAACATGCATCTTTAAATCCATTTAGACCAGTGATCATGTTAGCTACTTAATCATCTCATTATACATGCCAAGACTTGGCCTTTACATAGAAAACTCATGATCAAAGGTGAGGAACATACCTCAAAGGCTCAAAACAGAAACCACAAGTGCTCTTGGAGCTCTCAAACCAGCCATAAGGTTCTGACTTCAAAGGTCCATGAAAATGGCTATCAAGCAAGGTCCTTTCTCTCCAAAAATGGCTTCTTGCCACCACAAATGTTAAAGAAAAGGCTCCCACAACTCCTACCAAAATTCATCCCCCAACACTCACTCAAAATGATACTCTAACTCAGAAATATATTGCCTTTCAACTTCCCAAGGCTTGAATACACTTACCCATGGTGTTTTTGTGAATAAACCAAGAGGAAAGATGGTCCCTTGGAGGTTCTATGCAGAGGGAAGAAGGGTGGCAATGGGGCTGCTCAAGGCTTCAGAAAAATGGAGGCACGTAGCATGAGAAATTCTGACCTAGAGACTTGTGTCAAGACTATTTATACTCGCATTAAGTTTAATCTCACTGTATTAGCACTAATGGCTCCACTAATCATTGTAATATCAAACTTTAGATTCTGAACCTAGCCATTTTCTAGGATTTTTCATATTTTTATTGTAATTTTTCAGCATTTTGCCGGTACGGGCTTTTACATAGCCGATATTAGTCCTGATGCAAGTTCTCATTATTTTGACTCCAAACTTGGCATACTAGTCCTAAATATTATTCTAGGAATATTCACATACTTATTATAATTTTTTGGGATACTTTATCGGTACGCACTTATACCGTGGAACAGAATCGGTATCTGCACTTTTGTCAAAAAAGTGACTTTCATCATTATTAAGCCCTTATATTAATTATTCAAGTCTTCCCATATTTATTCTATATTAATTATGGAATTATTTTATAAATTTATATTTAAATTAATTAAATTCTTAAATTAACGGTGCGGGTTCTTACATTAATCATAGTTTTCTTTTTAGTCAAAAATTCAGTTTTAATCAATTGAAAATTTTGATTTTGAAGTTTTTCATCATAAGATCTCTGTGGGATGATAATAAGATCTTAAATACCCATATACTACTTGTGGCTGTGTATACTTGCGCATATCTTACATATCCTTTAGCCAGGCCAACACATGTTATATTTATGAAACCTACAATTTTAAAAATGGTCAATCTATATTATTTTGATAAATAGTTGTGAAATTATATTATCTTAATAATTTTTTTTACAAAAAAAAACTAAATCGCTTTGATTAATTTATTCTTTGAATACAAGTTAAGGAAACCCATGGCCATGTTCCTCTGCCTCAACCCAAATCATGTTTACCTTCTTACCTTTCTCAATCCCTTCCTGAACCCAATCGAGGCTTAGTGGAACTTAATTCGGTCGAATTTCGGCGAAAGAGCTTAAACCTTAATTCCTAAATCCATGAATAACTCAAAACGGCCGAAAGGATTGTATACAGAGATGTAAATAAGTTAGCAGACTTAATAGGTATCTATGACTTGAAGCCTATATTATATCAGTTTTGGCCTAGTATACATAATCAAATAAAATAGATTTCAGCTTAAATAGGTCATAAGTTTTTTTTACATGTCGGACCTATAAACTTACAGATCCGCTTATATCTTACTATTTTTTTAAATAAAATAAATAAAATTTATTTTAATGATTTTAAATAATAAAACAATATTATTTTAATTATTCTTTTTAATTATTATTTTTTTAATTATTGAATGTCTAATAGGTTTAAACAGAGGCTTTTTCACCCTTGTGCCCCTTATTAATTAATTAATAACCATTTCACCCCTGATTTGAAACTATCTACCAATCTGCCCATCTTTAATCAACTACCTTGCATTTTTAATCGACTGAATGGCCAAAACAGGCAAAAATGGTTGTTGGGAGATTTAATCGACTAAATCTCCCTATTTAGTCGACTAAATCTCCCAACAGACAACAAAGGAAAACAAGTCAGTATGATTTTTTAATCGATTAAGTAAGGAGATTTAGCCGATTAAATCTCCCAACAACCATTTAGTTGATTAAAAATGCAAAGTAGTCGATTAAAAATGGCAGATTGATAGATAGTTTCGAATCAGGGGAAAAATAGTTATTAATTAATTAATGAGGGGTAAAATGATCAAATAGCCTTTAAACAGACTAACAAGTTTAGGCCAAAATTATTATTTTTTAAATATAGACCATGTTAAACTTATAATTTGGATCTACATAAAGCTAACAGATCATACCATATCTAAAGTATTTTACATTGGTCTGGTCTATTTAAGTTAAAGTCTAGCTCAACTCAGCCTATTTTGACCTCTAATTGTATACTTCAATCCATTGGAATGTACATGTGGCTATAGTGATTTAATAATCTATTTTTTATTTGGTGATATTTCAATCGGTTCATTACTTTATGACTAGTCCGATATAGGACGTGTCCTGGAATTAAGACTTTAAACCTCTCTCAAAAATAATACTAAGAAGTATCGAACATATATTCTCACCCTAACTTGCTCAATTTTCTTTTTTTTTTTGGAAATAATAGAAAATTAAAACAAAACTTGCTCAATTTTCTAATACCAACTGAACTACCATCCTTTTGTTATTCAGTTACGTTATTGTCGTGTTTTCTCCGGCCTAAAATTAAAAGAACGAGTCAAAAGTTAACTAAAATTAAAACTAAAATCTTACATATTAATAAAAGATCAAAATCATATTTAGCTGTCAAATGAGTTGTGAATACGTCACACAACTTAAATTGTATGAATTTTTTAATATAAAGTATACATTTAACACTTGTTATATAAAATATACTATGATTTTCTTAACTAGGCCTAACCCCACTACTAAAATTATGCTTAAGGGAACCTCTCTAGAGAGTGTAAGAGCCTGTTTGAATTATGTTTTGAAAAATGATTTTCAGAATAAAATAATAAAAAAATCTAGTTTGATAAAACTTGTTTTTGTAAAAATAGTTATAAAAATTATAATTATTTTTTAATTTTTAGAATCAAATTTAAAGAATATATATTAGTTGTTTTTATTTTGTGTTTTGACTTTTAACTTTCAAAACAAAAAGAACACATAAAACACCTATTTCATTAACTAGTCTACAAAACAGTTTTTTAAAACAAGAAAATATAAACAATCAAACAAACCCTGAATTTCTCTCATAAGCTGTTTAAGCTCGTACGGAAATTTGTAAGCAAATATTTAAAGAACTATGTTACACTCGTAGGATTATATAAAATATATTATATAGCATTTCCCAAAACTTAACTAAAACAATTGCTACTTGCTTAAAAAAAAACTGCAATCTTAATATGGATAAATATTAGAGGATTATTTTGGAACTCATAGTTTTTTTTTGGGTGCTAGTGTCATTAATTTTGATAAATTATTAAACATCCATCGATTGTTGAGTTTTTTAATATTTACTCATTCCACCATCTAAAGAATTAAAATATCATCATATTATTAAACTTTTTAATTATAAATACATTAAAAAGGTTGTTGAATATCAACTTTTGACAACAAATTAGTCTTTTAATGTTGGATTAAATTTATAGGAGATAAAATTATTTTCTATGACTCCAAAATGATGATATTCCAGAGCTTGGGAATTTTTGTTTTGTTTTGATAATTTTGATTTATGTTGAAATTATATTAATTTTTATAATAATAAAATATTATCCCAACCCCAAAATGAGTATCTCCCATGAAAAATGCTATACCATTTTTTTTTTGTGGATATTAATACCAGTCCTTCATAGATATTAAATGAATATTTTTATATATTTATTATCAAATAATGAAATTGATAATATTTAATTTTTTATGATAAAATCGAATTTCAGTTTAAATTAAGAGAAAGAGAACACTCTAATTAATATTATTGAACAAGTGCCAATTTAATATAGTAGACGAATTCTTTTTTCCAGCAGATAGAAATTCTTATATACACTTAATATGGATATAATATTTTCACACGTCTATCCTTCTAATACCTAATATATATTAAAAATTATTCTTTTTACACGTTGAAGCCTTTCACATCATTTATATTGAATACATCCATTAATCATGATAAAAGGAAAACTAGTAAATGTTTAAGAATTTATTAGGTAACCAGTCTATAAAAAAAATGTAGTTACGAAGCAATTCAATTCACCAAGTAAATTTGACTTCTTTATTTATATACGGTAAAGCGGTATCAACGCGCCTTTGATTTTATTGGTTACCAAGCATTCATTTATTTCATTATTCTCATTTCTGTCTTTTGATCCTTCGTAGCGCGTTTTGCCCTTTTCTTTTCACTTTCCTCTCTTGAATTTTCCGATGCCACTAACATAACGGAAATGGAATACTCCAACCCATTTAGGCAGCTACCATATTGGGGACAACCTTAACGCGAAAACAATACCAACTTGACTTCACAACACAACATATATAATCACCATATCCCTCACAAGATGTTGCATACAATTAGGCCAATACGATTATTACACATATAAGTAATCTTGTGCTTAAAAACTTTACTAGTGTTAATTTTGTAGCAAGTTTATTACAATTATCTGTGTTGTGATAAAATGAGGAATGCAGGGTTTGAGCGTGTTATTAAGTATTTTGATGAAGATGGTGATGGTAAGATTTCTCCCTCTGAGCTTAGGAACCGGGTAGGCATGATGGGTGGTGAGTTATTGTTTAAAGAAGCTGAAATGGCTATTGAAGAATTGGATTCTGATGGTGATGGGTTACTGAGTTTGGATGATTTTGTTGTGTTGATGGAAGCAGCAGGGGAAGAGGAGAAGTTGAAGGACTTGAGAGAAGCTTTTGAGATGTATAATGATATTGAGATGTGTGGGTTTATAACACCCAAAAGCTTGAAAAGGATGCTTGGCAAGTTAGGAGAATCAAAATCCGTGGAGGAATGCAGAGTGATGATTGGTCACTTTGATTTGAATGGAGATGGGGTGCTTAGCTTTGAAGAATTCAGAATCATGATGCAGTGATGTTGTCTACATTTATAGTTCAAGGCTTCAATCGGTATGGGGGGTTGGGTTTGATTCATTTATTTGTACACATTTTTAGTCTATAGATTCGTTGTTATGCTTTTGTAAAGATTCACACTGCATTGCTTAGCTTCATGTATTACTTTGCTTTGTGACTACGTTTTGTGATGCTGTTTCACTTTTGTCCCATTCTCTTCATCTTCAAAATAAATAGCATTAGACGTAACTAGTAGTGGAAAATGAAAATCTCAAGATAACCTGGGCCCCCTTTGGGGGAAAAACTAAAATTCCTTTTCATGCAATAATAAATTTATTTTACAAAAAAAAAGAAATAATAAATTTCTTAGCATCTTTTTTGACTGCGACTAATCTGCGGGCACACTAGGCAGCCCCTTCATTAGTTTTCTTAGCTTTGATCGCAATGAAATAAAGAGCCTCTTTGGCTTGTTTTTTTAAAGTTAAAAATTATTTTAAATTAAAGCTAATAATACTCCATGCAATCTACTATGGTCACCAACCAATAGATGTTCCAGTGTAACACCTCGTATATACCCGATTTGTTAACATGTCATCGTATTAAGTCACACTTAATTAAAAATGCGGAATATCTTTTTCTTATCGATTATGACATCATTATCATTAGCCAAGTTGAATTACTCAATTTATTTCAAAACATTGCCTGTACGTAAATTGCAAATAGACAGTTAACTGAAATACCTCAATATATAAATAACTATGAGTATCTAAAATCACGGAACTACAACACGTAGCCAGGACATAATCCTGATACATTATTACAACTCAAATCTAAACTAAGAAATAGTCAATCAATGTGGCATGGACAATCCCCATGCTCACCAAATAAGGCAATAAAGCCAAACATAGTCTCAATGACAGCAACATAATAATAACAAGCTAATAGCATATCATTAGCAGATATAATCCAGCATCCAAACATATCATCATATAAACAACAATATCAGCTAAGGTCCGGTCTCCTGCCGCTAGAGGTCTCAACTCCTGCAATACCTGAACCTGAAAATGGTGCCCCAAACGTGGGGTGAGATCTCTAAACAGAAATCTCAGTAAGACAAGGGGTCCTCAATGATATTCCACCCCAAGCTCACATACATGTGCAATATAAGTTCTAAAAGCAGTTTAACAGTATAAGTTCTAAAACAGTGCAATGCAGCAGATAATCATGTCATGTATGTTATAACCATTCTACTGATCAGAGAAGTGCAGGAATACATCTATTACCCACACAGTACACGCCCTTGCTGTACCCGCCCACAGGACCACCCCATGGCTTCCTGTCTAGGCGAAACACCACATACATATCATAAAGCAATTGCACTTAACACTCAATAGCATTTTAATAAAACAGTCCATGAAACATATCATGGATATAACCATCCCCCCATGGAACATGGCGGAACAAACAATGGCTAAACCGAGGACACGAAAGCTTACCTTGCAAGCTAACAATCCATGCCAGGTGTCCAACCAAGTTCAAAGCCCAAACACAGTAGAATCACAATCTGTTTTCGACCAGCAATCGTATCAATATTCAACTTAACAAGCATAAGACATAAAGACAACGCCTTTGCTTTACGTTTCATGTCTTTAGGCTTCTCACAAAGCCATAAGCCCTTACTCACTTGATTCTGACTTAGGTTATTCATTACAGAAGTCTACATAAGCCAATCATGGGTCCACTAATCCAAAATGGAATTCTGTATGAACAGTACCGTTACAGTTCTCGAAAACCCAGAATATCTAGATATTTGTCGGGGACATATCCGGATATCCCATCCGGATATCATATCCGAATATCAACAGACCCCGTATCTGGATACCAATATTCGGATATTATATCCGGATATTTCGTGACATAATGCAGTTTCTGCATTTCACGAGATATCACTCCAAAGGTTCGGTTTTTAACACTTTAAAACGTTAAAGCATGTATCTTTAAACCCCTCTAGGTTAGTTATCACGTTGGTTACTTGTTTAACTCATTAACATACAAAGACTCAACCTTTAACCTAAGAAAACTCAAGATCAAGGTAGGGAACATACCTAAAGCCGGTCTACTGTCGGAGAAGCTCGTCCTCTCACTCCTAAGTACACTTCTCATGAGTTCTTCCTGCACATTGCACTTTGACCATCGGAATGATCTTGCTCCTCAGCTTCTTCTCGCCACGATCGAGAATCTTGAGTGGTTCGACGGGAATTTTCAAGTTCTTCCGAACTTCCACATCATCCGGTTGCACCACGTGCGAAGGATCTGCTATGTACTTCTGAAGCTGAGACACGTGAAACACGTCGTGGATATTGGCCAAGTTCGGAGGCAAGGCAAGCCGGTAGGCAATACTCTACTAAGGATCTGATATGGCCCAATGAATCTCGGGCTCAACTTCCTCCCTCCGAGGGCCCGACCAACACCGGTGACAAGTGAAAGTCTCACAAACACGTACTCACCCTCACTGAATTCCAGTGGACGATGTTTGACATCGTAGTAACTCTTTTGGCGATTCTGCGCCTGCTTTAGTTTATCTCTGATCATCTGGATCTGCTGGGTAGTATCTTGGACAAAGTCCAAGCCAAACAACTCCTTATCTCCAACCTCAGACCAGCAGGTAGGAGTCAGACACCTCCTACCATACCACGCCTCGTAGGGTGCTATGCCCAGGCTAGCATGGAAACTGTTGTTGTACGAAAACTCCACCAATGGTAGTTACCTATCCCATGCAGAACCTGCTCCAAAGAGCAAGCCCTCAACATGTCCTCCAAGGTCTGGATGGTCCGCTCAGTCTGTCCGTCAGTCTGAGGGTGATAGGCTGTACTCAATCTCAATTGAGTACCAAAAGCTCCCTGCAGCGCCTCCCAGAATCGAGATGTGAACTTCAGGTTCCTATCACTGATGATACTCTCGGGCACCCCGTGAAGCCTCACGATCTCGCGAACATAAAGTTTGACCAATTTCCCTAAAGAGAAGCTCACCTTTTACTGGAAGAAAATGGGCAGACTTCGTCAGTCTGTCCACAATGACCTAGAAAGATTCACAACCAGCCTGAGTCTTAGGCAAACCTATCACGAAGTCCATGAAAATGCTCTCCCATTTCCACTGCGAAATCTCACGAGGTTGAAGCTTACCAGACGACTTCTGGTGTTCTATCTTCACCTTTTGGCAAACAAACATTTGGACATGAAAACAACAATGTCCTTCTTCATTCCAAGACACCGTCCTGGTTCTTCACAAAGTCCAGGAACTCTCTCTGCACTTGCGCCTCTTGGATCTATTCCATGAGCTCAAACTCAACTCTCACAGCCTTCGTCTCGATAAGTGCATCCCCAAACAAGGAAGTCACCGTCAAAACTCAAAACTTCTCAAAAACATCAGAACGACCTTCAATTTTCTGGGATCATCAGTCACTTCTCAATAGAGGTGACCTGACCCCAGATACTCTAATACACACAAAACTTGAGTGAGTTTGGTTCTATTCCATGACTCTAACATCGACAAGACTTACAAATTAACAATTCATTATTTTCAAAATAAATTCATATTCCTTTCACAGTACGAAATCATAATTATGTTCATTTCTACCAATACATGTTAGTTAACATGCTCATTCACATAGTAACGTACCTTAGTTCACGTACACCTGCAAAATTTTCAATTTCAATAACATAATAAATCAAAAACTCTATGCAACAGTATACCTCAATCTCCATGGCATCTGCAAAATCAAGAGTCAATTAAAGGTGAATAACATTGATACATTACAACAGTTTATCATACTTATTTCATGATTTACACTACCCATGGTGTTAGCATGCCAACTACTTATAAAGCATATCAATAATCAACATAAGAACCTAGAGTCATGGAGACCACTCAACCCACAAACTACTTGTACATGTACAAGATTCGCATATACAAGATCGCGCGTGGCCTTGCCACAAGGTCCAAGTGTTACACACTTGAATTTCCTTGAAGAGAATTTCCCATTCTTAAACAAAGCACCATCACAATAATGTAATGACATAAGGCATCTTACCTTACAACAAAATGACCGGTGCTCCCCATGGAGACACGCTCGGTCGAAAGAAGTCTTTCGCTGAAAGATCCTCACTATGCTCCTACAACTCCACCAACTCTAGTGGCGACATCCGATACGGAGCTAATGAAATAGGCCCCACACCAGACCACAAATCTATGGAGAACTCTATCTCCCTCTGTGGCGGAAACTCAGGAATCTTCTCAGGGAACACCTCGAGGAATTTCTCCACCACAGGAATGCCAGTGATATCCTCCTGTGTCCCACTCACCAAACCTCCCAACATGGCATAACCAAATGTCCCTGCTCGCAAGGCTCTCCTAGCCTGCATCACAGAAACAAAAGGCGAGGAACTGACTATGGAATCACACGGAGACACATCACTCGCTACGCATAGCAATCAATCATCACACAATTTCTGGACAACCAATCCATGCCCAGAATGATTTCCAGATTAGCCATTGGCAATCCAATCAGATCAACCGAGTAGTCACGGCCATCCCACTAAAACAAGACATCTCGATGTACAGTGGTAGAATCACACTTTTCTCCGATGGCGGTGGTCACCCGCAACAGTGGAGAAAACACAGACATGGGCAATTCAAGCCCCACAGCAATCGGGGTTGCAATAAAGGAATGCGTAGCCCCGGAGTCAAACAATGCATCAATAAAAGATCCACCAATGGAAACAGTACCTCTGACAAGGTTCGGAGCTCGGTCCGACTGCTGCCGATCCAACGTATACACACGCCCAGTGGCTGGTGGCACAACGGGTGCCGCTGTAGCAGTCAAAGGAACCATCTGTATCTGAACTGCTTGAATCGCTGCAGCCCTCGCCGTCGACGACGGACAGTCTCGGGAGTAATGGCCCTCCTTGCCACAGTGAAAACAGATCAACTGACCGGTAGCACAACGTCCTGCATGCTCCTTTCCGCACCCCGCACATCTAGGAGTGGAAGGAGGTCTAGCAAAACCTCCCTGCTACGAAGAAGTCCTCTTGAACTGACTAGGCGCCTGCCTAGCAGCTAACTGCTTCTTGTTTCCCTTTCCAACAAACTTCCTGTCTTTCCAGGAAGTGGAACTACCAGTTCCTTTCACCTCTGCTACATCGGCCCTCTTGGCCTTGCTCCCAATGCAGACGTCCTCAATGTCTCGACACTGCTGAATCAAAGTGCCAAAATCTCTGGATGCAGGTACAACAATCTTGTCATCTATCTCCTCATTAAGTCCCCTGCGGAACTTGCAGCCAAAAACATTGGAGTAGTCATAGCCATCCGAAAGTGTGCAAACTTCACCAGCTGATTAAACTTAGCCAGGTACTCATCAACAAACAACGAGCCCTGCACTAAACTGTCGAACTCCCTCTTCCTCTCCTGCGCATCATAAGAGAAGTACCGACCCAGAAAGCAATCTTCAAAGAATGGCCATGTCATCACATGACCCTGCATCTCAAAGGTGTGAGAGGTGTTCGTCCACCACTCATGAGCATCGCCCTCCAGCAAGTACGTCGTAAACATTAGCTTCTGCGGGTTGGTGCACTGCATGACTCTGAAGATCTTATCCAATGCATGTAGCCATCCGCAGCAGCAATAGGATCATAAGATCCATAAAAAAAAGGTTATTTATGCTAGCGAAAAGCATTCAGCCGACGATCAATCACATCACGGTCTTCAGCAGGCTCCATATAGGGTTCTATCACCCCAATCAAAGGAGTGGCACCCTCAACGTGACTCTGGCTAACATCCTAAAGACTAGGCGGAGGCGGCGGTGGTGGCGGTGGGAACTGACCTTCATTGCGGCCAGCCCGCATCTCCTCCAACATGACCCTAATTATGGTCATGTTCGCCAGTCTGTTTGCCTCAAAGACATCTTCCGTGGCCTTCCAGTTCGCCTCTCGAACGACGTCTATCATTGCCAAGTTGGCTAATCTAGTGGTCTCTTGATCGGCTAGTCTAGCCGCCTACATCTCAGCCAATGCAGTCAGGACAGGATCCGATTGATCCTCGTTCGTCTCACGGTTTCTCCTAGGCATTACCATGATTCTGCACAAGTTACACAAAGAATGAGTTGATCAGGCCCACACGATGTGGTCACTCATGCATCATCATAGTAAAACCCAAAAGAGGAAACACACAAGACAAGCTCGCAACGAAACATCCTAAGTTATTGCAATACATACAGGCTTTTCCCTAGAAAGTGCTCTGATACCATAAAATGTAACACCCCGTGTATACCCAGTTTGTTAACATGTCATCGTACTAAGCCACTCTTAATTAAAAATGCAGAATATCTTTTTCTTATCGATTATGACGTCATTATCATTATCCAAGTTGAATTACTTAATTCATTTCAAAACATTGCCTATATGTAAATTGCAAATAGACAGCTAACTGAAATACCTCAATATATAAATAACTGTGAGTATCTAAAATCACAAAACTACAACACGTAGCCCGGACATAATCCTGATACATTATTACAACTCACATCTAAACTAAGAAATAGTCAATCAATGTGGCGTGGACAATCCCCATGCTCACCAAATAAGGCAATAAAGCCAAACATAGTCTCAATGACAGCAACATAATAATAACAAGCTAATAGCATATCATCAGCAGATATAATCCAGCATCCAAACATATCATCATATAAACAACAATATCAGCTAAGGTCCGGTCTCCTGCCGCTAAAGGTCTCAACTCCAGCAATACCTGAACCTGAAAATGGTGCCCCAAATGTGGGGTGAGATCTCTAAACAGAAATCTCAGTAAGACAAGGGGTCCTTCCACCCCAAGCTCACATACATGTGCAATATAAGTTCTAAAAGCAGTTCAACAGTATAAGTTCCAAAACAGTGCAATACAGCAGATAATCATGTCATTATGTTATAACCATTCTACTGATCAGAGAAGTGCAGGAATACATCTATTACCCACACAGTACACGCCCTTGCTGTACCCGCCCACAGGACCACCCCATGGCTTCCTGTCTAGGCGAAACACCACATATATATCATAAAGCAATTGCAGTTAACAACTCAATAGCATTTCAATAAAACAGTACATGAAAACATATCATGCATATAACCATCCCCCTATGGGACATGGTGGAACAAACAATGGCTAAACCGAGGACAAGAAAGCTTACCTTGCAAGCTAACAATCCAAGCCAGAGGAGTCCAA
>NW_026897281.1:0-30309 GCF_033153095.1 Gastrolobium bilobum | reverse complement strand
GGTTGAGTTAGTTTATAACAAATACCATCATTTTTTATGGGATCTGTTCATATAATATCAACAAGATTGTAGACATTAGTAACATGAGCTAGCTTTCTGCATCAATTTCTTCATGAGCTAGCTTTCTGCTGTTCCAACTTCTGTGCCCCATGCACAGGGTCAAAGAGGGAGTAGAGTTGCCGAAGACATAAAAGAATCAGGCTCCACAACAACAAGGTATCGATAGCTATATCAAAAGATCAAGGAATGAATAATACCATCAAGTCCTCAAATTGTAGAAGGTACCAAGCT
This sequence comes from Gastrolobium bilobum, assembly GCF_033153095.1. Taxonomy (NCBI): domain Eukaryota; kingdom Viridiplantae; phylum Streptophyta; class Magnoliopsida; order Fabales; family Fabaceae; genus Gastrolobium; species Gastrolobium bilobum. Next base: position 30,018 of record NW_026897281.1, on the reverse strand, counting down.
CGGATTGTGTACTCTACTCTCTTGCAGAGCTTCAAAAACTCAGCTCGGTCGGAACTATGTTCTGCATATATTACCCAAAAGACTCAAGCACAAAGAGAACAGCAACTTCGAAGGGAGAAAAAACATATGCTATATTTCTTTGTCTAAATTAATTAAAGAAAAAAACTACAGAATTTGAACTCCATAAAAGAACTATTGAACTAAATACAGATTTTTATGAGTCCAGAACAAAAATGTAATTAAATTTGTCATTAAATCAAATCCGAAGCATTCAACTCTTGAGTCCAAATAGTTACATAGCTCTAGCATTCCACTCATCAAAGCAGTAACAGCTCTTACCTTATGAATTTTTTTGAATATTTGGAAGGCCACTCATCTCATCCTCATCATTTACAGCAGACCTACATGCACATTTATATCATTACAACAACCAGAGAAGGTACTTAATAATATTCTAGATCTCTGTTCCATCTCAGGTTCCGCGGCCCAAGTTAAGAATGACACAACATCTTTCCCCATCTGAGCTTCTGTAGCAGGCGTACCATCTTCATATTCAACAGCACCATCATTAAGCAAGCATTTTAGGCATGGCAATTGCTCCACCAGGAAAATAAGGATTATAGTGAAGTCCCTCTCTAATCGAAACACCCAGCAGGAGGGTCACGATAACCGGTTAGAAGGGCAAATAAATACATATAGTTCTGACCATTGTGACGGGCTTTGGTAATAAGACTTAGATCTGGGGGATAAGCTCCTCCATTAGCAAACCTAGCAGCTGATTCATTTGCATATGGCTGAGGAAAACGATCGCTGAGTTTACCAGGGCGGGTAAACATCTCACCCTCATCATTAGGGCCATCAACCACCTCAATCTCAGCTGCCATAGCCTTTACCTCATCTTCTGTATAAGCGACACCAACCAAATCACGGTACGATATCAAAGACATAGAATGGCAGGAAGCACAGACTTGTGTATAAACTTGATGACCACGACGAATCGAAGCATGATCATATGAACTGAGGATGCCCTTGTGAGGCCATGGATACATGCCAGGCCATGCTCGGCTTCATCAGCTGATGCTGTTGTTGCAAAACTCAAAATCCCTGACACACCAGCTCCAATTAATGCAAGTGCTCTTAAGGACCTGCTGCCAGTAGAGCCAGCATCATCTTTCTTTGCTATGATGGATGACAAAAAGGAAGGGTTAGTAGAATGAGGCTGGAGTTTCCTCCTCAATAACTGCTGAATAATACCTCCAGCCATCTCAGTCCACAGAAATGGAAGCGAAGACGAAGCTTGAATGGTCAAAGGGCACAATAGCTCTGCACCCGTTGCGTTTTTATGTCCCACATCGACAAGCTTTCAAAACTTTTAGTATTATAAGATTTGTGTATAATCGAAAGAAAGTCAATTATATTTTGATTTGTTTTATCAGTTCTTTCTTTATTTGATTCATTATTGTACTCAACGTTGGCAACTAAACACGAGGGTTGCGCTCGTTGCGGGACTTAACCCAACACCTTACGGCACGAGCTGACGACAGCCATGCACCACCTGTGTTCGCGTTCCCGAAGGCACCCCTCTCTTTCAAGAGGATTCGCGGCATGTCAAGCCCTGGTAAGGACCACCGCGGCTCCTCTCTTCTCGAGAATTCATACATCCCTTATCAGTATATGGACAGCTATTTCTCGAGCACAGGTTTAGGTTCGGCCTCAATGGAAAAAAAAACGGAGCACCTAACAACGTATCTTCACACTCACAAAAGTATACGGTTAAAGATTACTAACCTGGTAGCGCTTGCTTATAACCCGAGCGGGAGTAATCGTGTTGGACTAACCTGGTAGCGCTTGCTTATAACCCGAGCGGGAGTAATCGTGTTGGACTATTATTGACCGCGATAATGCGTCCAGCTGTCAGAGAGCCATTGCTAACCGCGACCGCCTACGGTGCAGTGTGCCTTCTCTGATTTTGCTTGTGATTGACTTATCAGAGCAACGGGCGCGCAAAGTCCTCGAGAACCCTCCAACACAGTTGTTTTTTTGTCCTTACGATGAATTCAAAGGCTTTTGTATAAATTGATCCGAAAACTTGTGAATGTGCGTTGCTTAATGGCTCAGATTTTCCTTATGTATCTCGGGATGGTGGCAGGTTAGAAACTTGATTGGTGAAATGGCATTTAAATTTTGTTTGCTGTAATATTTGATGTGGTTGCTTTTATGTATAAATTGACAGGTTAGTTGAAGCCAAAGATGTAGTTTTTGAATGTGGCCCCAAATGTGGTTGTGGTCCTGGTTGTGTGAACCGAACTTCTCAAAGAGGACTTAGATATCGTTTGGAGGTAGCACATTGTATTGGTATCCTAAGATCTTTAGATTATTAAGATAACTATACTGAGTTTTTAATTTTGTTTATTCAACTAAATTGTTACATAGGTTTTCCGTACTGCGAAGAAAGGATGGGCCGTTAGATCTTGGGATTTTATACCTTCTGGAGCCCCAGTTTGTGAGTACACAGGAATACTTGCTAGGACGGAAGATATGGAAAGTGTATTGGAAAACAATTATATTTTTGACATAGATTGCTTGCAAACATTCAAGGGGCTTGGTGGAAGAGAGGTATTGAATCCTTTGAAACCTTATCATGTGATTATATTTTTCTCAGCTACTTCAGCTAAATGTTTAGAACTTTTCTCGTCTCTTTGGTGACATTAATTTTGACAGAGGCGGTCAAATAATGTAGCATTTCCTGCAAATCTTTTGGACAAATGCGATGACCAAGGTTCTGAAAGTGTGCCGGAGTTTTGTATTGATGCAGGATCTACTGGAAATATTGCTAGGTTTATAAACCATTGTTGCGAGCCTAATCTATTTGTTCAATGTGTTTTGAGCACACACCATGATTCGAAATTGGCTCGAGTAGTGTTGTTTGCTTCCGACTTTGCAGGTAACTCATTTTCTATATTCCCCCGATTTGTCTTCTTGGGGATGTTGTTAACATATTGGGGTTGGGGATGTGGCCGAAAAATTAACATGTTTGCTGATATTTGTTATTGATAATTATGGTGGTAGCTATGTCAACTCACTTTAGACTGTTGAAATTTATTTTATAGCCATGCTTATTTTCTTACTTCTGTTACCTATTGTTTCTGGGATGTTTCATGAATTAGATTTTGGGAGGATTTGTGGGTAATAGATATACCTTCTTTATTCTCTTTCTTTTTTATATCATTTGCACCCCTATATATGTGACTAGTGGACGTCACAGTGTGAAAATGGAAGTGTAAGGGTGGGCCTACTTCCAATCCTGCAAAGTCTGAGAGTCTTGTGTACTGGTGTTTTCTCTTTTGGGGTTTTATTCTGAAGTCTTTGATAAATGTTTTGAATCTCTTTGATTTCTTGCAGGAGCTGACATATGACTATGGCTATGCGCTTGATAGTGTCTTTGACTCCAATGGGAAGATAAAGCAAATGCCATGCTACTGTGGAGCCCCAGGCTGCAGGAAGCGATTGTTCTAAGTGTGTTAGTTGGTCCTTTTTTATGAATGTTGTATGGGTGTTGTACGTGGTCTTTTTGCAAAACTAGAGGTCGTATTTTTCCTAAAACTTTCGCTCAAATCCATACATGATTGATTTGTTGTATCTGTAAATGATACCAAAAATGACAATACAAGTTTTGATGCAAGTCCAAAAGGATGAAATAGATTTTTTTATTTTTTTTTTGTTTGCTGGAAATAGCCTGCTTTATTGAATACTGCGAGTTTATTGATTTTCGGGTCCAAAAGAAATAAAACGAAAACACCCAAGTATAGGACACATCAAATCGGCAAGAGCAAAAGAATCCATTACAGGAGGATGAGTTTCCTACTTGGTATCCCAACTATCTTCCTCGCCAAAATTAACAATGTTTCTAATTACAGATTTTCAACCTTGCTTATAACTTTTACATATAATTAATTTTTTCACTACTTAACTATTTACGAGATTTGAAATGCCTTTACACTGAAGTAAAATGTCGGAGCTTATAATTCTCATCGTAACATGAACTGCGTTTCGCATATTAATTATTACACAAGCAGAGCCAAAAATTAAGGTACCGGAATACGAGGGAGAAAAGTACGTATTACGCACATTAGAAAGTTAACATAATTAAAATTACGCACAACAAATATTCTCTTAAAAATGTTTTGAAGATTGAGTTTTGCATTTGTCATGTTGGATGACAAAAGTTGAATTTCTTACAAATATATAGATACTTGTGTTACATTTTTTTTTCTTTTCTTTTTATTTTAAAAATTATGGACCTCACAATGATTGTCTCTATAGCATTATTATTATATAAGGATTGACATGCATCATGATCAATGTTATTAAACCCAGTATTTAAAAACCCGGCTCGACTATTGACGCAGTTAAGGTCAGGGGTCACGGGTCACGGGTTCGACCAGAGGGTCACGAGATCACTTCGCTGATCCAATTTTATACATTAAAAAAATAAAAACATATATTCTGTAAGAAAAATTGAAAATAATCAAACCACCGATCATTAAAGATTCAAAATATACTTAATATAATTCAACCAATTACATCTGCAAGTCAATATTCACAAGTTAATCAAAATATCAAAGTATAAAACACATTCAATGGAGTTAATGAAAAGTTATATCATTAAACTCAGGCTCTTGTCATTCTTATGCACCTACAACATCCCTTACCCAATAGAGAATAGTGGAGGAGAAGCGGCCACACGACAAATTAATAGTGGGGAGAGAAGAACCAGTACGATGGAGGATATCTCCGGATCTGGGAGACTGAGTCTAGGTCTGGGCGTGAAGAGTGGACAATGCATCATGCCTAGCCTACCTATACTAAGAAATTCTACAAAGAAAATGGGGAGCGGCGATGATCAAACCCAAGACGTTGAAGCTCTGATACCATGTAAAGAACCAATTCATCCAAAAGTTTAAGCTGGTGGGTGAGGGCTTTTTAATGGGTTATACTATTCTCTAACATTTTGTTTTGTTTTGTTTTTTACACATCAAACAATGTTATTTTGTGTATAATTTTTTTTTTTTAAAATGCAATGACCCCTTTGACCACGATGTGACGGGTTCAACCGGAGGGTTTCGGGGGTTAGAGGGGTCAACGTGCAAGTAGGGTCTAACTACTAATCCAAACCCTTAGAGAGACGGGGTCAGTGACCCGGCGAGGTCGACCCCGATGTGGGGTAAGGTTTTAAAACACTGATTAATCCCAACCTAATTATTGATCCGATCGAGGTACGAGGTCACTTGATCATTGGTTCAACCAGTGGATCACTGGTTCAACCACATGACCTGGTAAGTATATGTAAATCTATAATTTATATTTAAAAAGTTATAAATATACTCAAATACATGTAAAAAGTGATACCAAATCCAAATATTTTAAGGGGAAAATTATACTTACTACTTTTTTTTCTTACTATCTCTTATTACCAAATCTTAACCGTCGATTTCCGTCAATTTAACGGTTATAATTTATTGAAAATTAATAATTAATAAATAAGTATAACCTAATAGATTATAACTATTAGATTGACGAAAATCATCGGTTAAAATTTGATAGTAAAGGATAGTAAAAGAAAAAGTAGTAAGTATAACCTATATGAAAAACAATAAATTACACATCGTTATCCAACAAAAGATCAATCAAATATATAATACTTGTGATACTGATGCGATGCTTCAGGTTCAATAGACGACGCTTCAGGTTCAATAGAGGACATCTCTAACTATAAATCAAATCAAAATTCCATGTATATTGTATAATCAAGATAATATTAGTATTATAGGTACATAATCTATGTAACAGATTGCTTAAATATTTCAAAAGAAAACAAATTATTTGTGTGTGAAAAAAAAAAAAAAAAACATCAATTGATAAGAACAAATAATTTTTTTTTTTATAAAACCGGACCAGGCACTGAGCCACCAATTTTTACAAAAAGGTTCAATGACATGACCGATCAAATATAAAAATCGAACCGGGTATATGATCGATTCACTGGCTTTCAGATCAACCTGGCCAGATCGATCATGTTTTTATAACACTGATCATGATGGTCGTTTCTCCCTTTGAAGATTATTAAAAAAATGTAAAAATAGCAATTGACTGCTGCTTTCCGTTCGGGGCTTCATAAATTTTTTTCAGTACATCTTAATCTCCACACAAATTATTATGCTTGATTTGAAGTTTATACCTACTGCAGTTCAAGAAACTAATACAGCGAAATGAAAATCTGGGTACATCATGATGTAGTTCATAAATTAATAGAAGGGAGCACTAGTCTGAGATGACCCTAAAAAAAAAGGGTTGTAGTCAGAAGTCCCATTTTGGCTAATTTTGCTGAGTCTAGGAACTCATTACCCTGTTACACAATAGGCTCCTCCAAGTCCTCCTGGGTTTTCTTCCTAAACTGACGATTTAACCTCGGCAAGCCCTTCTTAGTGTCCTCAGTAACCTCTGGTTCATCCTCCTCCATTGCACAAACATCATTATTTTGTGTGTCACCAGCAGCTATTCTAACAGTGAAAGCTCTTTTATTCATGGGCTCCTTGTCAACATCAAGCTTTTGCTTTGACACCATCTCATTCTCTCCCGTAGTGGCATCATCACCAGATTTCTTCTTCGGTATAAAGGTAACTGATGGATGATCCAAAGCATCATCTGCATGCGATCCAGTTCCCGTGGCAGCAGCATTTGACCCCTTTAAGCATTCAAGGAAGCTCATATATGCTTCTGTATTTGATTTGTCATCCATGTCACTTGTAGAATCAAAAGTATAATGTGTGTATCTTGAAGGATTACGAATATAATCCGGAACTGCTGAAGCAAATTCCTGTGACTTAGATAACTGATTTGAAGCTGCAATCTCTTCCATTGAAGGAGTCTTCATGCGAACATCCCTGGTTCCTTCATTCTCATCATCATTACCTCTATCATCACATTCAGAATCAAACCGAACACGCTTCTTGGACCTGGTTTCCGAAGGATGATTCTCTTTATTCTTCAAAATTGACTTGGGGTTAATAACACCACCACCACCACCACCAGTGTCAGGTGTAGATTTCTCGGAGACATGCAAAGCATCAATTTTTTTAGCTGCTTCATCATCCTGCTTAAGCCTAATCCTAGCAGCCAAGTGATTTGCACGTGGGTCTCTCATAAAATCTTTGAACATAGTGGGAATTTCACTGCAAGAACTCATCTCAACCCCATCGTCATTTATATCCTTCATATAAACGCGATCCCCCGAATTCTCTTTGCCAATAGCCTGTTTGTCATACCGATCTTCCTCTTCCTGCATAAAGTGATTCAGTCAAGTTCTTTTTTTTTTTAAAAACAAAAAAATCTAAATTTTGAGGATTAAAAACTTAAAACAAATATAAACAATAACAAAAACAAAGAAGCACAAAATCAATTGTTGATAGTGTTCACTAGTTAAATTGTTGACTGCAAGAAGGAAAAAATGATTGAATCATTGAATTTTGATTACTATACAAAGTTGAGTGAAGTTGGCACAATTCGAATTTTAAATATATAATCTTAGTTCATCACCATCATAATAGACTCTTCAATTTATTTGCAATTGTGATCTTCCTCTTGCTGCATAAGGTGATTGAGTCAAGTGTGTCTGTGTGTGTGTTTTATTCAAGAACTTCGAGAACAACGACAACAACAACAAGAAGAAAAAGCATAAAGGGAAAAAAAACCCATCAGCTAAATTATTGATTCGAATGCACTTTTAACACAAAGAAAATTCAATAAGGGTCGTCTAATTTTTTGAGTGAAGTGGGTTGAATTCGAATTTGAATTATACTATATTCCTCAGCATAATAATAATAATAATTAGAGATTATTGGAAAAAAGATAAAAGGGAATGAAAAGTACCTCGTAATCAAGGGTGCAATCGAGGCCAATACCAGACCTAATTTCCCACTGTTCATCATCGTAATCGGGTGGCTTAGAGGGTCCACGCACGTCTTCTTCATCGTCATTGTTGTTTAGGTTTTCTAGGTCATTCTCCAGCTCAACCCTAAATTGGGAAGAGGAATAGGGTTTGGGTTTGGGTTTGGATTGGGATTGATGGACGCGTTTGGAGGAGGGAGTGTCGTTTATCTCGTCTTGGGTGAGAGACCAAAGAGAGTTGAGAGAAGAAGAAGGGATAGGAAGAGAACCGAAGGCTTTTTCAACTCGTACTTTGAAACTGTCTTCCATGTTATGTTTATTCTTCTTCCTAATGGCTGCCGTTGTAGCAGCAGATGCAATTCTTATTTGTAGCAAAAATCAAGACAAGGGCATTATGGGAATTTCCTGACCAATTCATGGATTAATCTATTAATTTAATTTAATTTAATCATATACGAGATATGATCATCTTATATCGGTGTAAGAATAATAACTCTTACATCAAATCTTAACCATTCATTTTCTGCATCTAATAAATAAGATTTATTAGGTCTCACTCATTAATTAATTTTTAATTCTCAATAAATATTAATCATTATATGCACGAAAATCACTAATTAAAATTTAGTGTAAGATTTATTATTATTACAAGTTTATCCTATCCCATCATATATTTATCAAAATTTTATCACAAATATGTATGTAAGACTCAAACTCGGAACCTATTAATCAATGTGAAATAACCCACAGCCAGTTAATTTAACTGTTCGCTGATGATTTTTTTTTTTTACTTCTAGCATTGGGGAACATTTTATTTTTTTCCTCTCTGATATATTATTTTTTTTCTCGTTAGGGGAAATTAAACGAAAAATAGTTTTTTAATATATTGTTTTTTCCTAGGATATTATATAGTAAGGGTTCTACTTGTTTGAGATAATTTCAATTATATATAAATAAATTAACGATTATTCCATGTTTCAATTTTAATATAGTTTTTTTAAATGATTTAATAATGTTAAGTGAAAATGAAAGGATTAATTTCTTATAAAAATTTATGAACCGCAAGAATAACATAAAGTGACATATCATGTCGCAAAATAAAAGAGACATAATTATTTTCAATAATATAGAAAAATAAAATATCATATTGTTGTTGTCTTCAATACAAAGTAGAGACTAGAGCAATGTTTATTAAGTCGTTTAATGGTTCGAGCTGGATCGAGTTTTGGTTTTAAAGAATTAAGTGTATGTTTAAATGTGTCAGTCAGATCTAGTTTGTTACTTATTAGGAATATAATTATCAGCAGATGGTCTTATTTATTTATAAAAAATAAAAGTATGGTTTAGCTTGTTAAAAAAAAGGGTAGGATATTGTAACAATCAATTAGAGTTACTACCAATCAATTTCACCGTTAGATCGATTATATTGATCCAACGATTATATTTATTTTTATCTTTGTATGATTATGATTCTCAATATTTAATATAATGTGAAAGCATTAAATATGAAAAATCATAACCATACAAAGTTGAAAATAAATATAAAGTTATGGAAAATCATAACCATGCAAAGTTGAAAATAAATATAAAGTATTAAATATGAGGAATCATAACCATATAAAATTAAAAATAAATATAGCCGTTGGATCAATATAATCGTCTAATGATGAAATTGATTGATAGTAGTAATTCTGACCGGTTGTTACAATATCCTATTCCCTTAAAATTAGTGAAAACAAATAAAATATAAAAAATAAACCATTTTTTTTAAAATCAACTGATTCTATAAAATAAGGGAAACGTGAGGAGTGAGTGGGTACAAAGGTTGATGGGGAAACAACACAGAATGTGGTACCTGGTTATTAAGTACGGAGGAAGGCATGCGATTAATGAGATAACAAGCTGTAAGGACAGCATTGCCCCAATACTGGAAGGGGATATGACCATGTAACAAAAGTGTCCGAGTAGTTTCAATGAGGTGACGGTTCTTGCGTTCAGCAACCCTATTTTGTTGAGGGGTGTGTGAACATGATGTCTGGTGAAGGATGCCGTGAGATGCAAAGAAGGTTTGAAACTAATGAGACAAATATTCACGAGCATTATCACTTCGAAAAATGTGAATCGAAACACCAAATTGAGTAAGGATTTCATTAAAGAACTTGTTAAAGATGGAAAACAATTCAGACCGATTTTTCATTAAAAACAACCAAGTACATAGAGAATAATCATCAATAAAAGTTACAAAATATCTGTACCCCATAGTGGAAACGGTACGACTAGGACCCCAAATATCTGAATGAACTAAAGCAAAAGGAGACGAAGACCGACGACTGACACGATCGGGAAACGAACTACGAGTGTGCTTCCCTAACTGACATGACTCTCGAGACAAACTAGATAAATTTGAGAAACGTGGAACCATCTTCTGGAGCTTAGCAAGACTCGGATGACCCAATACAAATCCAATAAAAAAAAAAGACATCAATTCATTTCGTGTGTAAAATAGAATCCAAATAAAAAAAAATATATCATCCCTAACAAGGCTCCTTCTTTCTTTTTTTTTTAGGGTAAAGATTCCGACGAACAAAGAAAAAAAGGGAATTTTTGATTGCATCAGAAATAAATTTTTTTTAATATAGTATGGAGGAAATATCTTCTTAATAGCTCGGATATTGTTATTCGTGATATTGATCCGATTTGATATTGATAGCATGGAAACGTAATTTATTATACCATTGAATTTACCAACGAAAGATGTATCATCTCTATGGGATTAAATCCCGAATTCTTTATTCGAAATAAAAGAGAAATAAAACATAGAGATTATGGAAGTCAATATTCTCGCATTTATTGCTACTGCACTGTTCATTCTAGTTCCTACTGCCTTTTTACTTATAATTTATGTAAAAACGGTAAGCCAAAGTGAGTAATTTTACTTCAACACGACTTATTCATTCTTATCCATGCAATGATTGAATAAAAAAGGATTTGAATTTTTGGCCTTAGTCTTAGATAAAATGATCTGACTAGAATCAACAGATTTCTATGAAATCCGGATAATATGGTAGAAAGAAATAAAATCTATTTCTTTCTACCATCTGAAATAATCAAAAAGCAACTCTTATTCTTCCAATTTGAGTTTTTATATTTCATATTTTTTTTCCACAATCATAATATCATAGAAAAAGAAATATATATATATCATATTTATGAAAAATATCTCTATCATTCGGAAGAAGTAATTGAGTAAATAGTTGAAAGACGATCGGAAGGTTCTATGAGATACTTTTTCATATTTCAGGAAGTTAAAAACCAACCCATTTTTGGACGTTTCAGCCATGATCTGCAATGAGTTCAATAAAGTGGAAATCAAATTTCGAACTAAAAAGACAAATAATAAAATAAAACAAACGATATGGTAAATACGTAATATGGTATTAGTCCCAAGGAATAACATTATTTTATTATGTGTAGTATCTCATTAGACACTTCCTGCGTCGATTTACTATACAAATTTTGTATCCGTTTAATAGTATAGAACTATTTTTTTTTTTTTTTTTTTTTTTTGAAAAAATAAAGAAGGGGACAAAAAAATAGAATAGGGGTAGGGGTTCCGCGGTTCCTTATTTTCCATATATAACTTTGGAAAAAGCCAGTTCATCGAGATATAAATCTTAAAAAGATTTCGGTTGGAATGGAATACAAGTAATACGAACCGATTTGTATTCCATTTCCTTTGAAAATATGAACACGGGAATATAATAATTAAAGAAAGATTTGTTTGATTGAAAGAGTATTTTATATTTCTATATTATCCGTAGAGTGCATTATACCACTAGAATACAATAGAATTAGGAAATGCAGATCGATTTCCATTCCATTAATTAGTATAATTCGTACTAATTAACATACTTAAAAAAAATGAGAATCAGGCCTAAAAAACAATTGATACAGGTTGTGATCCCTTAACTTAATTAGTAGTACCCCTAAAGTCCACTCCTTCCCCAAACTACGAGTGCAATGGAAAATGTAAAAAGTACCATTAAAGCAGCCCAAGCAAGACTTATTAGATCCATGTAAATTTTGTCTCCTATCTCTATCAATATGAAGGAATTTTTTCATTATTGTTCACTTCTTCTTGTATTCTTTTTTGTTTTATAATTCACTCAATATGAAATACTTTATTATATTCAAATACTTTCATATAATAATAGTAGAATCGCTGGTACAGAGTCAAACAAAAATAGGGTTATGGTCGAACACGATTGACGAAAGAATCCAAAAAATCAAATTAGAACATCGAACACGTTTTTATCCGATTCTACTAGAATCGGATAAAATTCATAAACATAAACAAAATATCTGGAGACATCCTTCAAAGTATTAAGTTAATGGATATTACTAACAGGTAGGAATAATCAAATAAGACCTATGTTTTTTTATCCCCCATTTCATTCAGTAATTTCATTAAGTAAAAAATCGAAAATCTAGAAATAGAATTAAAATAGAATTAGATTACCTGTCCGATCTATACCTTTCCAACCTAATCCCAGACTCGGTCAATAGACGGACACTACATGTAGTAGTGGCGTGAAAGGGATATCGTTTCAATATTTATTAATCCCCTTTCACTATTTCAATTCTCTTGTCGATCAGGTAACACCCGGATTTGAACTGGGGAAAAGGGATTTGCAGCTCCCCGCCTTACCACTCGGCCATGTCGCAAAAAAAATGATACAAAAAAAATATATGAATAAGAATACCCCCTATTTTCTATTGAAAAAGCAAACGTACACCTTCGGAAAGAAAGAATTTCGGGACAAATCACAACTGTTAACTATGAATTCCTGTAATTCCTTAACTATTCTTGAATTTGAATCAAAAATGGTTTTTTCTTGATGAAATCATAAAATCCGAATTAATACATAAACAATAAATCTTGGTTTTTTATTGAAAAAGGGGTAAAAATTTCTCTCTTATCTGTGAATTCGAATTCTTTTTTGAACAATTGAAAAGGTTAAGTTTCAATTGTTCAAATTTGTTTCCATTTAGATTCGAATTTAGGTTCTATCTGTTTGTTTTGGTGGAAATTCCAATTTGAGTATCAAATTCTATTTATTCCTCTCTTTTTTTAATAGGTATTTTGTACACGGAGTTGAGTAAAATTTCATGTGATTCAGTAAAAAGAACAGAAATTCCATTTTTGCTAAATCTATTCATGTGATTCGATGAAGAATAATAGCAAATCGTGATATATTTTCTATATAATATATGGGGAGATTGAAAATGCTTGGGAGTGGAAATGCGGGAATGTCCACACTACCCGAGTTGAATCAGATACAATTTGAAGGATTTTGTAGGTTCATTGATCGGGGTTTAACAGAAGAACTTTTTAAGTTTCCAAAGATTGAAGATACAGATCACGAAATTGAATTTCAATTATTTGTAGAAACATATCAATTGACAGAACCCTTGATAAAAGAAAAAGATGCCGTATATGAATCACTTACATATTCCTCTGAATTATACATATCCACCGGATTAATTTGGAAAAACAGTAGAGATATCCAAGAACAAACTATTTTTATTGGAAACATTCCTCTAATGAATTCCTGGGGAACTTTTATAGTAAATGGAATATACAGAATTGTAATCAATCAAATATTGCAAAGCCCGGGTATCTATTACCGATCAGAATTAGATCATAACGGAATTTCGGTCTATACCGGCACCATAATATCCGATTGGGGAGGGAGATTAGAATTAGAGATTGATAGAAAAGCAAGAATATGGGCTCGTGTGAGTAGGAAACAGAAAATATCTATTCTAGTTCTATCATCAGCTATGGGTTCGAATTTAATCGAAATTCTAGAGAATGTTTGCTATCCTGAAATTTTCTTGTCTTTCCTGAATGATAAGGAGAAAAAAAAAATAGGTTCAAAAGAAAATGCTATTTTGGAGTTTTATCGACAATTTGCTTGTGTAGGCGAAGATCCAATATATTCTCAATCTTTATGTAAGGAATTACAAAAAAAATTTTTTCAACAAAGATGTGAACTGGGAAGGATTGGTCGACGAAATATGAACCGAAGGCTGAATCTTGATATACCGCAGAACAATACATTTTTGTTACCACGAGATATATTGACAGCTGTGGATCATTTGGTTGGAATGAAATTTGGAATGGGTACACTGGACGACATGAATCATTTAAAAAATAAACGTATTCGTTCTGTAGCAGATCTATTACAAGACCAATTTGGATTGGCCTTGGTTCGTTTAGAAAATATGGTTCGAGGGACGATATGTGGAGCAATTAGACATAAATGGATACCGACTCCTCAGAATTTGGTGACTTCAACTCCATTAACAACCACTTATGAATCTTTTTTTGGATTACATCCATTATCTCAAGTTTTGGATCGAACCAATCCATTGACCCAAATAGTTCATGGAAGAAAATTGAGTTATTTGGGCCCCGGGGGATTGACGGGACGAACTGCTAGTTTTCGGATACGAGATATCCACTCTAGTCACTATGGACGCATTTGTCCGATTGACACGTCGGAAGGAATCAATGTTGGACTTATTGGATCCCTAGCGATTCATGCGAGGATTGGTCGTTGGGGGTCGATAGAAAGTCCATTTTTTGAAATTTCTGAAAGATCAAAAAAAATACACATCCTTTATTTGTCACCAAGTAGAGATGAATACTATATGGTGGCGACAGGAAATTCTTTGGCACTGAATCAAGGTATTCTGGAGGAACAGATTGTTCCGGCCCGATATCGTCAAGAATTTCTTACTATTGCCTGGGAACAGGTTCATCTTCGAAGTATTTTTCCCTTCCAATATTTTTCTATCGGGGCTTCCCTCATTCCTTTTATTGAGCATAATGATGCGAATCGGGCTTTAATGAGTTCTAATATGCAACGCCAAGCAGTTCCGCTCTCTCGGTCCGATAAGTGCATTGTTGGGACTGGATTGGAATGCCAAGCGGCCTTCGATTCGGGGGTTGCCACTATAGCCGAACATGGCGGAAAGATCATTTATACCGATACTGACAAGATACTTTTAGTTGGAAATAAAGATACTATAAGCATTCCATTAGTTATATATGAACGTTCGAACAAAAATACTTGCATGCATCAAAAACCCCGGGTTCGGCGAGGTAAATGCATAAAAAGGGGACAAATTTTAGCAGACGGTGCGGCTACGGTTGACGGCGAACTCGCTTTGGGAAAAAACGTATTAGTAGCTTATATGCCATGGGAGGGTTACAATTCTGAAGATGCTGTACTCATTAGTGAGCGTCTGGTCTATGACGATATTTTTACCTCTTTTCATATACGGAAATACGAAATTCAGACTCATGTGACAAGCCACGGTCCTGAAAGAATCACTAATGAAATTCCACACCTAGAAGCCCATTTACTCCGAAATTTAGACAAAAATGGAATTGTGATCCTGGGATCTTGGGTAGAGACGGGCGATATTTTAGTGGGTAAATTAACGCCCCAAATGGCGAAAGAATCATCGTATGCCCCGGAAGATAGATTATTACGGGCTATACTTGGCATTCAGGTATCCACCTCAAAGGAAACTTGCCTAAAACTACCTATAGGCGGTAGGGGTCGAGTTATTGATGTGAGATGGATAAAAAAAAGGGGGGGTTCCAGTTATAATCCAGAAACGATTCGTATATATATTTTACAGATACGTGAGATTAAAATCGGTGATAAAGTGGCTGGGAGACATGGAAATAAAGGTATCGTTTCAAAGATTTTGTGTAGACAGGATATGCCTTATTTTCAAGACGGAAGACCCATTGATATGGTTTTCAATCCCTTAGGGGTACCTTCACGAATGAATGTAGGGCAGATATTTGAATGTTCACTCGGATTAGCGGGGGGTATGCTAGATAGACATTATCGAATAGCACCCTTTGATGAGAGATATGAACAAGAGGCTTCGAGAAAACTAGTATTTTCTGAATTATATGAAGCTAGTAAACAAACATCGAATCCATGGATATTTGAGCCCGAATATCCGGGAAAAAGTAGAATATTTGATGGAAGAACGGGGAATCCTTTTGAACAGCCTGTTATAATGGGAAAACCATATATCTTGAAATTAATTCACCAAGTTGATGATAAAATACACGGACGTTCCAGTGGACATTATGCACTTGTTACGCAACAACCCCTTCGAGGGAGGGCCAAGCAAGGAGGACAACGGGTAGGCGAAATGGAAGTTTGGGCCCTCGAAGGATTTGGTGTTGCTCATATTTTACAAGAGATGCTTACTTATAAATCTGATCATATTAAAGCTCGACAAGAAGTACTTGGGACTACGATCATTGGAGGAACAATACCTAAACCTGCGGATGCTCCCGAATCATTTCGATTGCTCGTTCGAGAACTACGATCCTTGGCTCTGGACCTGAATCATTTCCTTGTGTCTGAAAAGAACTTCCGGATTCATAGGAAGGAAGCTTAATTGGACTGAATCAGCGTTCGTATTCTATGATTGATCCCTATAAATATCAACAACTCCGAATTGGATCAGTTTCTCCCCAACAAATGAGTGCTTGGGCAAAAAAAATCCTACCTAATGGAGAGATAGTTGGCGAAGTAACAAAACCCTATACTTTCCATTATAAAACCAATAAGCCTGAAAAAGATGGATTATTTTGTGAAAGAATTTTTGGGCCTATCAAAAGCGGGATTTGTGCTTGTGGAAATTATAGAGTAATTGGAGATAAAAAAGATGATCCAAAATTTTGTGAACAATGCGGAGTCGAATTTGCGGATTCTCGGATACGTAGATACCAAATGGGTTATATAAAACTGGCATGCCCAGTAACCCATGTGTGGTATTTGAAACGTCTTCCTGGTTATATCGCGAATCTTTTAGATAAACCTCTTAAAGAATTAGAAGGTCTAGTATACTGCGATGTGTGATTTGATCGAAATCCTTTTTGTACAGATTTCGGATGAGAAACTGTCATCCCATTCAATTGAATTGGGATGTCCTGGATCTGACATGTCTCTTGGGATAAGTAACATGAAGCTCAGAATTATGGGTGTATTGAATACTCCCAAGAAAAAAGGAAGAATTGGTCTATGGTCGATTCAGTAACAAATAAATATTAATTTTTATTGGTACGTACCTCGTGAAAAAAAAAAAGACTTTTTTGTGTAATTCACTATTCCAGCTATTTTTGAAAGAACTCAAAATATGTTCAAATAAGCAAACATATCATGGTTTAAAAGTAGTCTATACATCGCATATAGGCTTAAGTAAGGACATTGTGAAATAACCATGTGACATAACCATCGAGGTGAAGTTTGGACCTAAAAGATCGAATGGAATGATATATAGACAAGGAAATCTCTTATGAATTCCAGGATATTCCTTTCATTAAAAAGAATTAATAATAAGAATTCAATTTAACGGGATTCCACATTCGAAAGGGGACAGACTACTCAAGAATTTTTTATCCACTTCTCAATTACGACAGAAACAAAAAGAAAAATGGGGCGACGAAATGTTGCTTTGTTTTTATGTATAACTTGAGTAAAGAGTAAACCTTTTATTTTAGATTTTAGGTTTTATAGAATTTGAAAGCGGAAACCACTTTTTTTATTTTTATTTGGTGTAACTAAGCCGGATGAAGGTAGACCTTCACATCCGATTTTGAAGGGGGGAGATCCGATTGGATCCTATCCAAATTTTTCGTTTGCTAGACCTATTGTTAAAAAACCCACTTTCTTACGATTACGAGGTTCATTCGAATATGAAATTCAATCTTGGAAATATAGCATCCCGCTTTTTTTTACTACGCAAGGTTTCGATACATTTCGAAATCGAGAAATTTCTAGTGGAGCTGGCGCTATCCGAGAACAATTATCCGATCTGGATTTAAGACTTATTATTGATTCTTCGTTGGTAGAATGGAAGGAATTAGGAGAAGAGGAATTTACGTACAATGAAAATGAATGGGAAGATAAAAAAGTTGGAAGAAGAAAGAGTTTTTTGGTTCGACGCATGGAATTGGCTAAACATTTTATCCGAACAAATATAGAACCAGAATGGATGGTTTTATCTTTCTTACCTGTTCTTCCTCCTGAATTGAGACCTATTATTCAAATAGATGGGGGTAAACTAATGAGTTCGGATATTAATGAACTCTATCGAAGAGTTATCTATCGGAACAATACTCTTATCGATTTATTAACAGCAAGTAGATCTACGCCTGGGGAATTAGTAATGTGTCAGGAGAAACTGGTACAAGAAGCCGTGGATACACTTCTAGATAATGGAATCCGCGGACAACCAATGAGGGATGGTCATAATAAGATTTACAAATCGTTTTCAGATATAATTGAGGGCAAAGAGGGAAGATTTCGCGAGACTCTGCTTGGCAAACGGGTAGATTATTCGGGGCGTTCTGTCATTGTCGTGGGTCCATCACTTTCATTACATCGATGTGGATTGCCCTGCGAAATAGCAATAGAGCTTTTCCAGACATTTGTCATTTGTGGTCTAATTCGAAAACAATTAGCCTCAAATATAGGGGTTGCGAAGAGTAAAATTCGAGAAAAAGAACCAATTGTATGGGAAATACTTCAAGAAGTTATGAAGGGACATCCCGTGTTGCTGAATAGAGCACCCACTCTGCATAGATTAGGCATACAGGCTTTCCAACCCATTTTAGTACAAGGGCGTGCTATTTGTTTACATCCATTAGTTTGTAAGGGATTCAATGCAGATTTTGATGGAGATCAAATGGCTGTTCATGTGCCTTTATCTTTTGCGG
The DNA here is from genome assembly GCF_033153095.1 of Gastrolobium bilobum. Classification (NCBI taxonomy): domain Eukaryota; kingdom Viridiplantae; phylum Streptophyta; class Magnoliopsida; order Fabales; family Fabaceae; genus Gastrolobium; species Gastrolobium bilobum. The sequence continues at coordinate 11,249 of NW_026897281.1, read as the reverse complement.
CTCAAGTAGAAGCTCGTTTACTTATGTTTTCCCATACGAACCTCTTGTCTCCAGCTATTGGGGATCCCATTTCCGTACCAACTCAAGATATGCTTATTGGGCTTTATGTATTAACTAGCGGGAATCGTCAAGGTATTTGTGCGAATAGGTATAATCCGTCCAATCGCAGAAACCTTAAAAATGAAAGAATTCGCGATAATAACTATAAGTATACGAAAAAAAAGAACCCCTTTTTTTAATTCCTATGATGCAATTGGAGCTTTTCGACAGAAAAGAATAAATTTCGACAGTCCTTTGTGGTTCCGATGGAGACTAGATCAAAGGGTTCTTTCCTCAAGAGAAGCTCCTATTGAAGTTCATTACGAATCTTTAGGTACCTATCGTGAAATTTATGGACATTATCTAGTAATAAGAAATATAAAAAGCCCAAAGGGAAGAGAAGAAAGACACAAAGGAAAAGAAAGAGAGAGAAGACAGACTCAGAAACGCAAGAAAGAAATCGAAGAAGAAAAAAACCCTAGCATCGTGCAACCAAACCCAAGTTCCAGCCGACAAAATCCATATCATCCATGCCCAACCCTTGCCACAAATCGACCCATACGATCAGATCGTCTTCTTCTCACCGTTCATCCGTCCAAATTAACCCACATCCACGGTCCATTAAGAAAAGACAACAAGAAAAAAAAAACCTAGCCCTTACTTTTGGTTCAGAAAAAGCCAAACCAAAATCCGTTACTCAGTGGAGGTTGGAGCCTACGTTGCACGGACACGGACACGGGACACGGGACTCGACACGACACGACACGGCGACACGTTAATTCTAAAAAATGTTAGATTTCGACACGTTAGGACACATTTTGATATTAAATAATATTTTTAATAAATATAATACAGTTTATATTTAATACATCTAACAACTCATAATAAATTAATTACATTGTACTTAGAAATTGTTTTACATATAAATTAAGCTAAGTTAATTATATAAAAAAATTCTAAACTATAAAATAAATCAAAAATTAAACAATACGAAAAATATACCAAAAAGAAATCAGAATTAAAAAAAGCCCAAAAGAAAAATAAGGAAAGCAATAAATAAGGGAGATAAAAAATTAAAAATAAAAAGAAACAAAAAAATAAAAAGTAGAAAACGCACACCGTTCAATGTCGTCTTGTGACACCGCTGTTGAGATCCACTTGCTGTTGAGATCCATTTCCATTTTTTCATCTTCATGTCCAAAATCTGAGCTTGCTCCTTGTCTATTCAAATCCAATTCGTATTCAATACATGCTTCTTGCTTGCTCGCTTTCATCTTCTCCCTGGTGCTTGCTCCTTGCTCAAAATCTGAGCTTTCAGTTTCAGTAGCGTTGTGTTCTTCTTCTCATGCTCGAAGGAGGGTATGATTCCATCGTCGATGTCAACGTTGCCGGAGAGTATGAAAATGGAGGTGAGGTGGTGGCGTTCTGCCCTGTTCTCCACCGGAGTCGCAGGCAACACCGTCAAGTTGGGTTCCCAATTTTTTTATTTTAAATTTATTTTAATTTTATAAAAGTTTCAAAAAATTTACATTTCTACCCTTTGACCGTGTCTGATATGGTCAAAGTCGCGTGTCGGGATAGTCAACGTGTCCTAAAATATTGACCACGTGTCGAACGCGTGTCAGAGCGTGTCCGTGTCCGACACGCATTTTTCTTAAAAAATACCGTGTCCGTGCTTTGATGGCTGGAGCGATTGTAAGCGCAAGTTTACGTACGAGTTGCAGGAGCAACAATTCCATCCAGGTTGTCTGAGCAAAGGAGGGAGCTGCTGGGGACCATCTGCCTGCAACGCGCGAGAAGCGCGTGACACCTGCTGAGCTGGAGAGGAAAATCGTGCAAAGAAAGAAATGAACCCTATAAAAAGGGAAAGAGGAGTGAGTCATAGTCTCGGTTCTTCCCTCTCTGGTTCTGATTTACTGTTTTTAGTTTTATTGTTTTCTGAACAATTTTTATTTTATCTTCTTTTAAGTTCTGTTTTGTAATGAGATTCTGGTTCATCTGATGAACTTGATGCATGTCTTTACAGCACTGAGATTGCCGGTTGTTAGGCCAGTGCTGTAATTTAGTTTCTAGCATTTTTATTTTGTGATTTCTTTAGTTTTCTGTTACTGTTTGTAAGCCTCATCCCTATGGATAGTGGCTGACTTTTTAGAGGTTGGGTTTAGGTGATACCCAAACTTCAGTGCTTGTTAAATGTTTGGTTTTTTGGTTATAATTTTTATATCTCAGTTGTTTAATGCTTTTTCTAATGTTTAAAATTATCTGCATTTTGGCCGAATGTCAGAGGTTTGGTTAGGATTTAGTTGTTGAGAACCAACTAACTCTGGAATCTGCATTAGACACATGGAGTTAGATGAGAAATCATCTAAGGGATCTCATTTCAGAAATGAATGAGACCTCATATAATATTAGACCTGAGTCTCAAGAGTCCTAATCCCACTTGGCATAGAGATATGGAAGTGGGCAACTTTGGGATAAAATAATTTTTAAGAGATTAAAATTAACAATACAGTTCTGTTAACTGAGAATCTTAGGATGAGCTTTTTGTTAATCAAATTATTTTTCAAGCACTGTGGGGAAGGAGAGCCAGAACTCAACCCACCTTTTTGAACATCCTTATCAACTCAAATTTCCAATTTCCTTTGTTATTTCATATTTCAATCTCTGTTCTGTTTCAAATTTTAAATACAAAAAAAAATCTTGTCACATCTGTCATTTAAGTTGCTTCATTCTTACTGCTTATTTTATAACTTAGGAAAGTAATTCATAAAATTCTAAAGAAAAGTGAACAGTAGTGTTTTAGGTCCATTCTAGATTATTTATACTTTACAATTTTTTTATTTCTTTTATTTTCAAATAGTAATTCAGTTTTAAGCAATTACAAATGTTAGTCACTTCAAAACACTTCAAAACGCCAACAATCCTTGTGGGAACGATAACTGTGACTTATAACAGCCCTATATTACTTGTTGTCGCGTATACTTGCGCGCATTACTTGCACAACTGTTAGCAAGGCAACACACTACATCAATCAGGTTCTCTAGTGTGCAGTTGTTGTCTAAAATGTTTCTCTAGAGTTCTTGTTTTGCATCTTTGAAGGGACTTACTGGTTTAGCTCCTTTTGAGTTAATTTTTACTTGTTTTTGGCGGCATATTCTTAGGATGGGCGTCTCAATGCATTATATTCAACACCATCAATCTACACTGATGCAAAATATACAGCTAATGAGCAATGGCCTCTTAAGACTGATGATTTCTTCCTGTGAGTTTTTTCTTTGGATACTTTAGTTCTATATGTTTGGAGTGAGAGTTAAGGAGGGGGAAGGGAAGAGTGACTCAAACCTTTGAAAGATTTTTAATGATGGGAAGGGAAGGGAAGGGAAGGGGAAATGTTATATTTTAAAATTAAAAAGGGGATTAACTGTCGTTTATCCTACTTTAACTTTAACTTGCAAAAAAGAGGAAGAGAGTTCCCTTCCTTCCCTTAAACATCCAAAGAAGGGTGCTGAGGTAATACAGCTATTCATGAGCATTCACCTCACAAGTAGTTTAGAGAGCTCAATTTTGAATTCAAGGAACAAAATTTCAGGTATGCAGATCACCCAAATGCATATTGGACTGGTTATTTTACAAGTAGGCCAGCTTTAAAGGGTTATGTGAGAGTAATGAGTGGTTACTATCAGGTAAAATCTTGGCCTCTTTTACTTTATGAGGTAATTTGTTATATTCTTGTGAGCTCTCATGACTCGTTTTTCCTTGTTTGGGCAACATTTATTGCTTTATTGTTGACATTTAGGCAGCAAAGCAATTGGAATTTTTTAAAGGATGGAATAAATCAGGACCAAATACTGATGCATTAGCTGATGCTTTAGCAATTGCTCAGCACCATGATGCCGTTAGTGGCACAGAAAGACAGCATGTTGCTGCTGATTATGCAAAACGATTCTCAATGGGCTTTGCTGAGGTGCATATTAATAATTTTCTTTTTAATTGTTGATATCATAAATGTAAACTTAAAAGATCTACAATTTTTTGATTTGCAGGCATAAGGGTTGGTTTCATCTGCACTTGCTTTCTTGGTAAAAAAGATTAAGTTTGCATGGGGTGAACCTAGTGACAGACTTCCAGCAGGCAATGTACTATATACATAGAAAAAGTTCTTTCAGATTTCGATGGAAGAATCCATCTGCTAGTCTGTTACATTTTGCCTTGACAGTCAATTAAAAATCTAACATAAATGATTTGATTTTAGGTTAGCTGCCAAATTTGTATCAGCAACATAAACTCATCCCCAAACTCCCCCACCCCATGGAGGAAAAAAAGCTACACAGTCTTTGCATCAATCTTTCTAACCTGACAAGGGTTCCTATTTTTTCTTTTCGGTCCATAATAAAAATTATATGCATGAATAGGAGAGGATTGAGCCTACTGCATCTATTTTCTGTTTATATTAAATTCTGGTACATTCTTTTGTTTATGCAAGGGGATATTAATAAATATTATGGTGTCCCACCATTCTTTCAGGTTAATTTAGGAATATACATGCAAGATAGCAGTATGGGACTCTCAGTGTTGGTGGACCGCTCAGTTTGGGGTTCAAGCTTGGTAGATGGTCAATTAGAGCTGATGCTCCACAGGTTGGTTATATTTCTCATTCATCCCTATTGATGTCAAGTTCTAGTTGCTTTTGCAGTTTACTATATAGGATATAAATAATGAATGATGGCTGACATTTCCTTTATATTCAAGTTCTAGTTGCTTCTAGTTGGTTATAATCTATGATTTGCTTTATATTTTTCTAGGAGGTTGCTTCATGATGATGCCAAAGGTGTTGGTGAGGCACTCAATGAAACAATTTGCGTTGCTGAAAACTCTGATGTGTATTTACCTCATTTTTTCTCTGATGTGTATTTATTGTTTTTATGAACTTTTACAGGAATTTGAAAATGGAAAAGTACTCCTAAGATTGGCTCACCTTTATGAGGTGGTAATTATGTCACTGATTTACTGGTAATAATCTTTGCTTCTTTCTTAAAGACTTGAACTGTCGTTACAAAATAATCTGCTAACTTTTGCTTTTGCATAGGTCATTGTGCACGACTTCTGTCTAGCATTCTTAACCATGATTGTGATTTGTTTTGCTTCCTATGCTATATAATCACAAATGCAAACATGCATGCGTTTCTATCAAAGTAATGGAAATATAGTAATATATAAATATTTATATATGTAACTGTTAGAGATCAATAGCAGTTAGTCCATGCAACCAACTACAGAGGTAAGTTAAAACATGCAAGGAAATTTTACAATCTAGCTCTCAATGAATTATGATATTTGTCATGCATAAAGAGGAGTCTGTAGGATGGACAACTTCTTCTTCCATCAGCTTTATCAGCTATCAAATATTTGTTTTCCATCCAGACATCAAATATCATATATTCTTGAATTGATGTTTGGTGGGTATTTATTGCATGTTAAGATTGGAGAGGACAAATATTACTCTGTAACGGCAAGTGTGGAATTGAAAAAACTGTTTCCTAACAAGAAGGTAAGAGTGATACCTAACTACTGAAGCTACTTTTTCTCATACATCATTATAGTTTCATTTTAACAACTCGGAATTTTCAGATAAGTAAAGTGAGAGAGATGAGTTTGTATGTGTTTCGGATGGCCCAAGCACTGGAGCGGCCCAGTTACTCAGGCCCAATCCTCAGCCTTCTTCTGCGTCAGCCCTTAGGGCTGACGTGGACCCTCACGATCTTCAAGACTGCAGCACGTCTAAAAGATACACCAAAATGTCCCACTTTGGGACATTAACCGCTAAAGGCAGTCACCATAAGCACTGCAAAGGAATCTGCCACTTTGCTCAGTGCTGACATCGCCTGATGCAGTGGGTGCAGCGCTGCCATTGTGGCAGCGCCAACTGCGCCTAACACTGCCATCAGGGGAACACATCCCAAGGAGGGCTGACCCCCACCTCACCAACCCACACCATTTTCCTTATAAATAGCCCTCATGGGCACAGCAGGAAGAGGATCTTTTATGTACTGTATTTATGCCCATTTACTCTTAAGTCATACCCTTACTATTTGTCTACCATTGATATCTGCTTGCTTGTTCTTGGAATAATACCTTCTAGCCTGGTCATTACCTCAGCTAGAGGTACCATCCATATAACAACATTACCCTCAAAGGGTACATAGTGGGCTCACAGAACCAAACGGTACATTGGCGCCGTCTGTGGGAAAAGATAAACTTCTATTCCCATTCTCTTACCCAAAGATCCATTTGACGGGTCATTTCCTCTTACTAACAAACAACCGCCAGACGCTTTTTACAACTCTACATGGTTGTCACCACCAGGAGAGCGGAGCACGCCAGGGCCATGACGCCAGAAGGACACGTACAGACAGTACAACCAAGCTCCCCTCCATCCATGCATTCGACCCCAGCCGAGCGGACCGCTGGAGAAGTCCAACCTCCTGTACTACAGACCATAGGCCCACAGTTGCCAACGAATGATGCTAGGATCGTCCTGCAACATCATCAAGCACCCATGTGCGAGATGCAGGGAGAAAATGTAGTCCTAAACCAGCCACCTCCCCCCGGAGTCCATTTTGGAATGCCATTTCCAGCAGTTGTCCCACGACCTGCCTATCTCACCCGTCCTCCGTTACCAGCCCAAAGTCAACCACTGCCAGTATACCATGACCGCCAGATACCCATGGTCGCCCCATACCTTCATAGGCCATACACGCCTAACGTGGCTTTTCCTTTTCAACTACCTCACCAAGCTGGTTTCCCTTTCCATGGCTACGCTATGCAACCCCATAACGCAGCCGTTCCACAACCTCAGGCATCTTGCCCGAATCCTAACCAACAACCATATGATGCTCAGCAAGCTTTCCACCAAGCCCCAGCCCTCTCCTACTCCGTTGAAGCCCCACAAATGCCTCGTCCACAACGAGAACATATCAGAGTAACGCCTGCCCACACGTCAGGGCGTAACAAGCCTTTGACCGATAGCCTGAGGCTAACTCCCATACCCCTGGGTTTCAAGGGTCCCTCTAACATCACCACATACGTTGGCGATACCGATCCATTTGAGTGGATCCAGAAATTCGAAGCAGCAATGACACTCCACGGCGAAACGAATTTACTCATGTGCCGAACTTTCCCAACATTGTTGGGAGGGAGAGCCCTTACCTGGTACACCACCCTGCCAACAGGCAGCATTGCGTCATGGGATGATTTAGCAAGCAAGTTTCAATCCCATTTTGCAACCAGTCGCCCTGTACCCAAATCTGTGCACGCCCTTGAAAAAGTCCGACAACTTTCTGGCCAGACCCTCCGGTCCTTCCTAGATCGTTTTGATAAAGAGGCCTTGCAAGTGCAAGGCCTAGACCCCAAAGTATAGGTACATATACTCTTGTCAGGCTTGCGACAAGGAGAGTTCGCTTACGAGCTCGCGCGACATGAAATTACTGACTTAGAGGAAGTCAAGAAAAAGGCGCAGGAATTTATGAGAATTGAAGAATACAAAGGGAGTCGAGCTAATGACTCCCACTGTCAAGAAAAGGCGATCAGCAAGGGAAGGAATCATGTTGATGAAAGTAGAAAAGGATACCAAGCATCCAGCTGTTCCGCCCGCCATTCTGGGCGGGACACATCTGAACGATGGTCACACACTGTCTTACAAACAGATTACAAAGAGGATCCCAAAGGCCCCAGCTACCAAGCAAAGAGGTCGCACCATACTGCAAGTTTCATCGCAGTAGTGGCCACAACACAGAGGATTGCAGGCGCCTCAAGGACGAGATTGACGAACTCATTAAAAGCGGTACACAAAAAAGCGGAGGAGATAATGCTCGCCCCTCCAGATCAGGCAGGCGATACCGCGACCGAAGCAAGTCGCCAGAAAGGAGGAAAACCAATTAGGCCAACGCTCGGTCCCGCCAAGAACGAGCCCAAAGAGAAGACTCACCTCAAAGAACCAGAACACAGACAAGCCCGAGCCGGGGAAGGAGGCGTGTTGAAGAAGAAGACTCTGCAACCATCAAGCACAGAGTAATTAATATGATCTCTGGAGGTTTAAGCGGCGGGGGCGAAACGTCTAACGCCAGGAAGAAGCATCTAAAACAATGCCTGGCGATTGCAGGAAAGGTGATCAGCAAAGATAAAGGGCACCATGGCCCAGCCAGGCCAAACATAGTTTGAGACAGCAGAGAGTTGGGGGACGTTCTCCCCGGGCACGACGACCCACTTGTCATCCAAGCGATAATCGCCAATTACGACGTCAACCGTGTATTTGTTGACCACGGCAGCTCAACCGATATTTTATTCTTGCCATGTTTCAAAGCATTAGGGTTCACAATTAACGATTTAACTCCTGTCGCAGGTGAACTTTCAGGTTTCAATGCTACCACCACCAAGCCTTTGGGGGTGATAAACTTGCATCTCTCGCTTGGAACGCCGCCAACATCACGATCTGCAGACATCCAATTCCTAGTGCTGGATACATCATCCGCTTACAACGCCATCCTAGGCAGGAGAATGTTTGCAGCCTTTGAGGCGAGCATCTCCCACCCCCACCTTGCAATGAAGTTCATAGCCAGAGATAATAACATAGCTACTATACGAGGAGATCAAATTGTTGCCCGAAGTTGTTTCAACATCTCTCTGCGGCCAATGACAAATATTACCTTCAAAAAAGAAGCGACACCCCAGCAGAAGGAGACATCCCTATCTGAAGGAAATGCCGACATGAAGAGGAACGAGCACAACCAGTGCTTCTTGGTAGATTTTGACGCCAGGGATGATCCTAGAGTTGAGCACGCCAGACCTACGCCTGACGGAGCATTAGAACGCGTGGTGTTGGGCGAGGCGGATCACCAGACGACAACAATCGAGGCAACAATCGAACCCGAAGTAAAAAGAAAGCTGATACAGTTGTTAAAAGCAAATAAAGATTTGTTCGCTTGGAAACCGTCTGATATGCCAGGTATCGACCCAAACATATGCTGCCACCGTTTGTCGGTGGACCCTAAAGCAAAACCAGTTGCGCAAAAGAAGAGGAAGTTTGGCTTTGATCGCCAGAAGGTCATCGATGAAGAAATCAAAAGACTCCACGACGCCGGGTTCATCAGGGAAATCAAGTACACAACTTGGTTGTCCAATCCAGTGTTGGTAAAGAAATCAAACGGCGCGTGGAGAATGTGCGTTGACTGCACAGATCTTAACAAGGTCTGCCCCAAGGACGCCTATCTTTTACCAAGCATTGACCAGCTGGTTGACAACACCTCTGGTTTCCAGATGTTGTCCTTCATGGACGCATATTCAGGCTATAATCAGATTCCGTTGTTAGAGGAAGATCAAGACAAAATGACGTTCATTTCTCAGAACGCCAATTATTGTTACACGATGATGCCCTTCGGGTTGAAAAATGCGGGCGCCACATATCAGAGGATGATGAATGAGGTATTCAGAGACTTGATCGGCAGTTGTATAGAAGTTTACATTGATGACATGATAGCCAAATAAAAAATGGCAGACCAACATTTAGCAGATCTCCAAGGCGTTTTCCAAAGACTGCGAAAATTTAGCATGCGCCTCAACTCCAGCAAGTGCGCTTTTGGTATTCCCGCGGGAAAATTCCTTGGCTTCATGCTCACGGAGCGAGGCATAGAGGTCAACCCAGACAAGTGCAAGGCGGTCATTGAAATGCGAAGCCCGCAAACAATCAAGGAAGTTCAACAGCTAACTGGAAGGTTGGTAGCCCTCGCCCGTTTTTTGGCAAACTCAGCACACAAGTCCCTCCCCCTATTCGGGTTGTTAAAAAAGGGGACCGTCTTTCGATGGTAAGAAGAATGCGAGAGCGCCTTTCAGGAGTTCAAAAGGGCTCTCTCATGCCCACCAGTACTTTCCAAACCCGAGCACGGAGAAATGTTGTACTTATACCTCGCCGTCGGATCGCAGGCAATCAGCGCGGCCCTAGTCAAGGAGTCAAAGGAAGGACAAAAGCCTGTCTATTTTATCAGCAAAGTCTTACAAGGAGCGGAACTCCGGTACCAGCAAGTTGAGAAGGTAGCATTAACACTCATCTTTGCCGCAAGGCGTTTAAGGCCGTACTTCCAGTGCCATCCAATCACTGTCAGAACAAATCAGCCAATTCGACAAGTGTTACATAAGCCAGACCTTTCTGGAAGAATGATGTCTTGGGTGATAGAACTATCAGAATACCAGATCGCCTACGAACCAAGAACGGCCATTAAGGCCCAAGCCTTGACAGATTTCATCGCCGAGATGACTCCAAACCCCATCCTGAGAAGCATGCAACTGAAACGCCTTCAGCTGGTAACTGGAAGTTGTACGTTGATGGCTCTTCGAATGCCAAAGGATCGGGCGCGGGAATGATAGTTGAAAACCCAGATGGAGTAGCACTCGAACATTCTCTGACTTTTGATTTCAACGCCACAAATAATCAGGCGGAATATAAGGCCATGATAGCAGGACTGCTCCAAGCAAAAGAATTGGGCGCCCGACGCCTCAAAGTCTTCACTGACTCCCAACTGATAGCTTTCCAGATCTCAGGCGAATACCAAACCAAAGGACCATTAATGTGCAGGTACTTGGAGAAGGTAAAGGAGTTGATTGGAAGTTTTGAAGCTGTTGAAGTAGAGAATATAAGGCGAGCTGAAAATACACGGGCAGATATCCTCGCCAAGCTGGCAAGCACCAAAAGCCCGGGGAACAACAGATCGGTAATCCAGCACAACATGCCAAGCTCGTGCATCGTAATGAGCATTTCTAACCCCCAGAGGACGCCACTGAGGAAACCTGGACAACACTTATCATCAACTACTTAGCCGAAGGGGTGTTACCCTCGGATAGGAATGAAGGTCAAAAGCTAATACGGCGGTGCGCACATTTCTGCCTAGTAAAGGGATGTTTATACAAACGAGGGACCTCAACCCCACTCCTGAAATGTTTGAACCCTAATGACGTTCCGTACGTAATTGAAGAAATTCATGAAGGTATCAATGGCCATCACATAGGTGGTCACTCGCTGGTAAAGAAGGCGTTGAGAGCAGGGTTTTACTGGCCAACCATGGAACGTGACGCTCACGAGCATGTAAAGAAATGCGAAAAGTGCCAAAGATTCGCTGACGTACACAGGGCACCACCCGAAGAATTGGCATCAACCACATCTC
>NW_026897280.1:297500-303840 GCF_033153095.1 Gastrolobium bilobum | reverse complement strand
GGCACCATCCCGGGTCAGACCGTCCCCAGAACACTCAGAGTGCCCTGTTGATTCACTTGTAGAAGAGTGGCCAGTCACGCAAGTGGGCTCTCTAATAATAGGGCGGTTAGCCCGCTTCTCAAGTTCACCAGCAGGGATGTCAGCAGCAGACCGAACTTTCTTCTTTTTGTGGCGGACCTCTACGGTTTTACCCTTGTCCAAACTTTTCCTTTTTGAGGGAAGGATGGTCTGAGTCTGAGGCGCTACGCCCTGCTTGGCCCACACTTTAGCGGCGGCATCACGCGCAAGTTTCAACGCATCGGTTGCCATGTTTCCAACTACAAACAATAAGATACGAGTCAGTATAAACACAAGAAAGGGTAAACACAAGAAGTCTCAGAATATATCGCCACAAAGTTAAAGAAAAAGGAAAATTTTGAACACCACCACACCTCCATGACACAACACTTGCTTCGTGGGCCAACTGGCAAGACCCCCCTTTACCTCCAAAAACCAACCGATCGCCCTTACCTCCCCAGGAGATAAGACCCTTAGAGCAAACGAGTACTGACCGGCCGGCGTTTCATAATGAGCCTTAGTCCAGTACAGGGGAAACCGGCACTCCCTACTCGACGGATCAACAAAGAAAGGGAGCTCGCCCTCGCTTAGCATTGGTTCAATCCAAAAGAAGGTACGCGTCCAATTTTTGTAAGAGTTGGCGTACTGGGCAAATATTGATCCAATCGAGTTGCCCGCCTTCAAAGAAACCCAACCAAGCTTCGTCTTCTTGGATGGTGACACTTGAAAGCAGTAGAAAAATGATCGTACAGAATAGACCATGTCAAAATACTTGCATATACTCTCAAAAACTCGGACAAACGCCCAAGCGTTGGGATGCAGTTGTGAAGGCGCAACCTGTAAGTGAGATAACACCCCCATCTCGAACTCGGATAACGGAAACCTCACCTTCTGATCAGTAAAGTGCGTTTTGTACACCATAAATCGCCATCGTAATCGCTGCTCCGCAAGAGGCGCGTCACAAACTCGACGATCAGCGCCGACCGCGATCGGTTGCCACTTCGCCTCCATGGCGCCATTTTCAGTTAGACTAAAGCTAGGCTCACCTTTATAGTGACTGCGTAAGATGCTCTTGTCAGAGTAGCTTGAGGAGGTTGGGGCCACCACTGAGTTAACCCAATCCCGCGCCCCGAGACCATCGTCCGACGGAACAGTCGCCATAATTCTGGAAAATCCTTGAGAGGTCTACCTAGGAGCGACAAACACACAGTCAATCTTCTAAACTTCACATACGCCAGGAAGACCATTGCAAAAGGAAACGAGTTACTCCAACCCACCCTATCAACATCCTTGTCACCTCCAACACCCCCCGCGCCAAGAACAACGAAAAGGAAAAAAAAAAGTTATACAGTTAACTCACCATCAGAATCCGAGGTATGTGATGAACTTGAATAAAAATCTGAATAGCTCAGGTTAGAAGGCCACCAAGCAGGCGGTATCTTATAAAGCCCTATATCCTCAAAAATGGCGTCCCACACGCCATACCTTGTAAGGCGACCATCCTCCGGGTGATATCTACCCAAACGATTTTCTGTGGACTCATCATACATGCGACGATGGAAAGATTGGGGAATGGGGGGAATTAGACCATGAGAGGAACGACGGGCGACTAGAGAATGGCGAGGGTGGAAATAATATTCTAAGGGACGGTTTTGACGTAGGCGGTTGATGTTGGATACGGGTCGAATTAATCGCCCAACTCCAAAATCAGAACGCCGAGAAACGCGATGGCGTGAAGCGAGCATCTGCCTCCTAGAGGCGGCGCGCGAACGCCCACCAGATCTGGAGCTCTTCTCACCAACCAAATCGTGGCGCCCTCTGCGGCGCCCACTATGGGGAATTGAACACGACGGCTCACCAGCATACGGTAGGATAGGACCCGATACTCTCTCGGGGAGAAGATTTTGAATCTCCTCTTCGCTAAAACCCAGAAGTTCGGGCACCTTCCCGTGGGGAAACCTCTCAACCCCAGGAACTAAGGGACGACTTGGGGCGCAACTAGCAAGACACTCTCGCATAGCTGGCCCCACCGCACTATCCCCCAGTGCCTCAAAGGCCTCGTCAGACTCCTCTTCCTTAATTTCTACTTCCAATTCAGGGAGTATGAGGCCTGGGATAGGTTCTGTAAACCTAACCATCGGTACAGCAGAAAAAAGAGAAGAAGACAACCAGAAAGGAGAATATAAACGACAAGAGAAGAAGGACTATACCTGAGAAACGCAGGAAAGAAGAGAAAGAAGACCGACACTATCACACCAAACTGAGGATAGGGAACAAAGACTCTGAGCAATGCGCAAGAGTGTAGGTTTCGCGTAAGGAAGAGCCCTAACAAGGGGGCTCCCCCCCCCCCCCCTTTTTATAAAAAAAAAAGGGGGGGGGAAAGAGAGAGACCTCACTTAACCGTACGATGGCATGCTCATCGTGCGGTTACGCAAATCACACTAGTCTCACACAGACACGTGTAAGTAACCCACACTTAACCGTTCGATGGCATGCTCATCGTGGGATGAGCGGTTACGCAAATCACACTAGTCTCACACAGACACGTGTAAGTAACCCTCACTTAACCGTACGATGGCATGTTCATCGTGTGATGAGCGGTTAAGGAGAGGGGGCAAAACGGTCACTTCAAAGGGACAAATCACCAGTCGCGTCGCATTAATGCGCCGAACCCTATGACGCTTGGATGCCTGCAGTAAATAGTAATGATGGGATAACTCATCATTACGGCTCCTCGGAAACCGAAAAGCCTCTTAAAGTACCTTTAAGAGGCAGCTTTCTGTTTCCATCACCTACCAATCCCCGTCATCAATGACCGTAGGACAGTTATCACCAAGAGCAATCGCCCGTGCTCAAGCATTTCACATCGCCAAGCGATGGGTGCTCAAGCATTTCACATCGCCAAGCGATGGGTCGCCAAGCATTTCACATCGCCAAACGGTGGGTCGCCAAATCCTACCTACCAAGGCGCCAACTTATACCCATAAAGCGCCAGTAACTCCCCTTTTAAGGACGCACACCGCCCTGACAAGAACGTCCGGAGTCTTTAACTTGGCACCACCCCACGGCTGCTACCAAGCTGGGGGGCTCTTGTTCTGGATGGCCCGAATACTGGGACGGCCCAACTACACAGGCCCAACCCTCAGCTGGCCCAATCACTCAAGCCCAGCCACAGCCTTGCCCCACGTCAGCCCTTAGGGCTGACATGGACCCCCTCAACCCCCAACGTAGCAGCAGGCCCAAGGCATACACCAAAATGTCCCATCTTGGAACGCTAACCGTTGAAGGCGACTACGACAGAAACCACAAAGGGAAACTCCCCCTTTGCCCGGCGCTGACACCGCCAGAGTGCAGAGGGCGCAGCACTGCCACAATGACAGCGCCAGCACGCCTAACACTGCACCATGGGAGTAAATCCCAAGGAGAGTTGACCTCTCCCTCACCAACCCGCTCCATTTCCCTTATAAATAGCCCTCCTGGGCACACCTTAGAGGTATCTTTTATGTACTGTTGTTATGCCCATTTACTTCCAAGTCATTCTCTTGCTATTAATCTGCCATTACTATTAGCTTGCTTGCCTCTTGGAACTATACCTACTAGTCTGGTCATTACCTCGCCTAGTGGTATAATCCATATAGTAACGTTACCCTATAGGGTACATAGTGGGCTCACAGAACCTAACGGTACATTTTTAAAAATTATTTTACTCTGAGTGGGGCTATTAATTCTTTAACAATAAAATTATCAATAAATTTCGGAAAAATTTAAAAAATAATTTGGGGATTAGCAGGCTTGGGCCATAGCCCCGTTTAAAGCATGAGTGAAACGAATCGACCTATAACACTGCTTTCAAAATGGGCCTAGAATATGTACCTAGTCTTAATCAGGCAAAGTTATAGGTTAAACGAGCCTTGACGCGTATACCCAAATTATGGCTTTCATGCAATGGGCCTCCAAAGCATAAGCCCAATATAGTTAGCAACCCAAAAACTAAGTACGTTGCTATGGATAATGGGCCTAAAGATCGATAAAAGCTCTTCAAATTTATAACGTGTATCGGATCCGCATATGATTAATGCAAGGTCTTAATAAGGATGTAGAAAAGTTTTACTCAGAGAGAACTTTGGGCCAGCAATTAAGCTGGTGTGTCCAAAAGATTGCATGAGGAATAAATTAAATTTGTTTGGACAATGTGTGTTCTTACTTCTTAAAAGACCAATTAAGTACCATTAGGGTACATATTAAGGACTAAAATAATATTTATTATTTGTATGAAAAAAATATGAAATTAATGTTTTTTATATTATAAAAGATAATTTTATCTCCTATACACACAAAAGTGTGTGAACTCCATGTTTTCTCTTTTTCTTTTCTCTCCTAATATGGCCCCACACATTTTTATGAGTATAAAAGATATAAATAGGGGTGTTCATAAACCAATCCAAACCGCGGTGATCGAACCAAAAAACCGACAACCGAATAAATCAAAAACCGAAAAAAGAAAAGAAAAATCGCAAAATTTAATTGGATTAGATCAGTTTTCGGTTTGGTTGAAGAAAATCGATCCAATTCAAACCGATCCAATATATTAATTTCCCTCTAATTACTTGGGTCTTTCCCCAATCATAGTCCAAAAAATTCTAAACCCAAGACTTATTAACCCATTAACTAAATTCAAGAAAAAATCTAGCTATGTTTATCAGCAAAATTTTGTCTATGTGAAGTTTCATATTTCATTGCCAATTTTTTTTTTAAAGGGGGCAATACAATATCATAATGTAAATTTTTCCTTTGAAGTTACAACTATTTGTACGGAAAAATAGAAATTGTGCTTAGAACTAAATATTTTCGTAGATTTCAAAGGGTGACAAGTATTAAAAATATGATTGTTATCAAAAAAATATGATAAAAAATTAAAAATAATGTTCACTTCTGAAAGTTTATATAAATTTGAATGAGAAACCTAGCCGCTCCTCCTTCCCCCACCTAAAGGTGTTCGCGATCTGGATTGGATCAGTTTTGGAAGCAAAAATCATTCAATCCAATCCCTTTGGTTTAATTATGTAATCATCCATTTGATTTGAATTTTTTTTCAAATTCGATCCGATCCAATCCAATTTTATTTGGTTTGGATTGGATTTCGATTTTTTGAAAAGTCTAAAATTTATATAATGATTATTGTGCAAATAACATATCTTTTGTATGTATTGGCTTTGTAAAGTTTTTATGATGATTATTGTGCAATCTAGAAGTATTGTACAACAAAAAGTTGAATTACCATCTTTTACCTCCATTTTTTTTTAATATGGTTGCTTGAAATACGAAGTAACCCAAAATTTCATCCTATAGAGGAGCTGTTGTACAACAATAACTTATGTAATAAAAATATATTATATATCTTACCAAAAAAAAGAGCATAACATAGATCAAGCACAACTTATTTTCTCCAACATGATGGGTTAATGGGTATTGGATTTAGAATTTTGCTATATGATTTTTGGGCTATGATTGAGGAAAGGCCCGAGTAGGTAGATGGTAAGGTTGAGGAATCATTGGATCGGTTTGGATTGAATCGATTTTCACCAATTCAAAAAATGATCCAATCCAATTAAATTTTGCTATTTTTTTCGATTTTTAATTTTTTGATTTTCGGTTAATTCAATTTTCAATTTTTCAGTTCGCTCACCACGTTTTGAATCGGTTGATATATCCTACCCCTACCCCCACCCATGTAAAATGCAATGTGAGAATGAAACTTTCATATCAATTAGTTAGAGCGATATGTGCTGGGGTGTTTTCGGCGTTTGGCAGTTGGGCCACATGATCGGACCTATTATATAGGTATAGAATAACTACTAGTAGCTGGGCTCAATAAAAAAGCCCAGTACAACAAATACAGTAAACATACGTTACAAAATTTTGCAACCACTAATTTTATTTTTTTTAAGTTAACTCAATCCTAAATGCTTCTTTCAGACAAGTTGGCTCTCTTCTCTATTTTAATAAATTTTGACGCTTTGAGCCGACTATGAAACTAATTCGGAATGCGAAATGGGTCTGAGATAAAAATATTTAAATTTCTCCCAAATGTGATATTTGGGGATCGAATTGAGATTCTTTTATTTCTACTTATTCAGCTCTCTTGCTACAAACTCAGCCACCACCATTTGGTATAATTCATTATTGTGCAAGGCTTTTTATGAAATTTTGATATAAATATTTTTTCCTTTAAATTAAGACCAAGTTTTGTAAGCAATCTAGGAGAAATTTGCAAATCAGTAAA